>NC_090334.1:76254777-76349777 GCF_035084215.1 Heptranchias perlo
TAAGGAGCATCTTAAAAGAGGAGAGGCAGAGAGGTTTAGGGAGGGAATTCCAGAGCTTAGGGCCTAGGCAGCTGAAGGCACGGCCGCCAATGGTGGAACACAGGGAGTGGGGGATGCACAAGAGGCCAGATTTGGAGGAACGCAGAGTTCTCGGAGGGTATCCCCGAGAGTGGTTCTCCAGAAAGATGTCGGTTGGGGTCGTGACCCCCCTTCGACAAGTGCTTGGGCTGGGGAATCGGAATCTGAGGAAAGGCAGTCCAACAATTTCAAGTCCAAGGAGGGTGCCTTTCCCATATATATATAAAAAAAAATTAAAGGGTTACCGCTGGTGAGAGGGACTGAGGAAAATAACAGTGGCAATTAAGTGTTGTTGCAGCTTCAACATTCTGTTAATGCTGAGGGGTGTGCAGTCATTTAAAAAAGTGTGTTAACTCGATGCAGTGATATTACACATTATAAATCTCAAACTGCCCTTTAAACCTGGTGTTGACTGACTTTTTTTTTCTTTTTTTTTATATTTAAAACAAAAAAAAAATTGCAATTAAAATGTAAGATGTTCACAACTAACCCTTGACATTCCAGATTTTTTCTTTTAAGCTGTCTCTTTAAACTTTAAAGGAAACATTGATAATGAACGTCTGGCGATTGCTAAAACGAAAATCCCCAAAAAATTCAGAGGAATAGTATTTGATGAGTGGCTACAAGAAAAAGGTAAACTCCATTAAAACCTTTAACGTTAACGCTGTCTCTTCTGTTCTATCTTTTAAAAAAATCTAAAGCTTGCATTAAAGTCTTTGAAAAAAAAAGTAACTTAAAAAATAATCTTTTATATTGAAACAAAAGTCTTGACTTAATGTAATTTATAACTTGTATGTAGTAATTTCACTTCATTTTATATTGATAAATCACTTTATAATTCATCATCATTAAACCGTAGTTAAAGGGACTGTCAGCCTTTGGCTTCATAATAAATTATGCATGAAATTCTAAAAAGGTGAATTGTAACTTGCATAATACATGATAATTCACTGGGTGATGGTAAATGTGTGGAAAATAAGCTTGTTTTTAAAGTGGACACTTTACATCCAATTGAAGAATTTAATATTTTATAAGAGACCTCAAATTAATCTAAATGAAGTGTTATTTAATGTCATCTGTTACCCAAGATCCTAATCGTTAAAGTCCCTTTAACGCTCATTGTAAGATAAAAGTTAATATGACTCAGACTTAATCTTCAAATGGATGGATGCATGGTTCTTATCGTTATGTTTATAAACATTTATGCTGAGTAACTTATCTGTGGAAATTTTAGTGTTTTCTTTTAAAACTTGAGTCTTGAAATTATGCTGTTAGGAAAGTAGAACAAAATAAAATGTGCATGTATGCAGCGCTTATATACATGGAGTGCGGTCTCTGTCGTTATGGAAACAAAGGCAGCGGCCATTTTGCACACGGCAAGATCCCACAAGCAGCAGAGAGCTTACTCTGTTTATTGCTGGTGTTGGCTGAGGAAGAGATGTTATGAAGAGAACTCCCCTGCTCTTCTTTGTACATGGGATGTTCAACGTTCGTCCGAGACCCCTGGAAGAGGCAGACAAGGCTGGGCTTGCCAATTCTGGATGTATTCCTGGAGGTTTTATCTCATGACCTCCCACCTCTAACCGTCCCCGCCCCCACGGCCAATTGGAAAGCAAACAGCCTGTTTGTTACCCAATTGGATTAATCTTGACTGTTTGTCAAACTGCAATGTTTCCTCCATCGCCAATATTTTTACAAGTAATCACTGAAAACACTCAAAGAAAATGAAAATAACACAATTTTCTTTAATGCCCCTATGATTTTTCTCCCCGGGTGTTTTGCTCGCAGCAGTGTCCTGGCGATTAATCCTCAATTCCTGGAGGGTTGGCGACCCTAGATGAGGCCTCAATTTAACCTCTCACCTCAAGGACAGCACTTTCCCAAAATTTAGCACTCGGCGCTGTATCGAAAGTGTGCTCGGGTCCCTTGAACCCACCTCTTCTGATCTAGAGCTGAGAGTGCTGGCCACTGAGCCAAGTCCCTCGATTAGAATAGCGGATGGAGGAATTTCGTAAACTATGTTAAGTGTTTATGTTATGCTAACTGTGTAATTTCAAGGCCTCGGACTTTTACGTCAGCATGCAATTTTCACCAAACATTCTTTAATTTCAACCACCCTCACATTAAATTTTGTCATTTTAAAAAGTGATTTTTTAAATTTGCTTTCGGTGTTTCTTTTTTTTTTCATTTTTTGATCTAAGTTTTAGTTTGGTCGCTTTTTTCAAAGTGATTAAATTGTGAATAATTGTTGAAAAAAGACTTTAAAATGATGTTAAATTGGTTGAATTAGCTTTCTGCAGGTAAAACTTATTTAAATGCAAATGTGATGCACGACAAATGCATTGAGGGTAAACATGTAATTCTTGTCAACGGGTAGGATGTAAAAAAGAGCATTTTTAATGAGCTGTTGGATAGTTCCCTGGAGAATGGAGCATTATTGCAGATAACTGTTTTATAATTAAAGTGCATGGCACACCCTTAGATCTAACAATATCTGTGTGTGAAGACAATTAAATACCAATATCTCCAATAGACAATATTCTCCTACCGATTCAGTATTTCTACGTCAACACATCAGTGAGAGCCCCCTTCGAGGATGCTGGTATGCTCCAGGTACACTGGTCTCACATCGGTACCCGTATGGTGCGATGTGCAGCTGACCTGCCCCGAGTTATACCGCCTGGCTGCGCCTCCCACTCCACCGAGGCACGGAGAAGCTCCCTGGCAGTGTGTCAGCGTGCATGCTCAGTGCCCCATTGGCCAACAGGTTACGCTTTAATGCTAAGACAGCGCTTTGAAAAGTTGGAGAAAGCTCCCAGGCAGATCTAGTGCACTTGGGAGTGGGACTCGCGCTCTGTACACTGCTGCTTCTGCATCGATATACCTCCAGAGCCCCTTTACGGCGATGCGCAAATGGCAGTATAACTACTGACGGGGTCAGACGTATTCTACATCAACGAACCACCAATAAGCACCAGTTCTGATGGCCAAAACAAAGAGAACTAGAAATGACTTATTGGGGATGTTAGCGCACAAACAGTTAACGCACCCAACGTATCAAATCCTTTTGTGCGCCATTTTAGCGGAGGTATTAACCTATATAAAATAAGGCCTGTCGACAACGGAATGTTATATATCGTTCATCCACTGATATCACCAAGTGTAGGCTCATGACTTTATCAATAAGTATGTGTCTGTGCGTGTGAGAGAGAGAAACTCTTCCTAATTTATTCATGATGGTAATATAATATTCACGTTCCCCCCCCCCCGCCAATCCCTGATCAGGGAGCATCTCAAATCCAGTTGGGAAAAAGAAAAGTACCTCTAAATGATTAATGCACTGTGCAACGCAGATAATCTCGACGGCAAGGGTTTTATGGCCTGCACTGCGATTGTCCTTTAAGCAAAACGACTTTCTTGTTTTTGAATGTCATGCTTCAAATAAACTGCATGATAGGAAGTTGTGTGTGTTCCAGAAGGAAGAGATGAATGCTAGAGAGAACTCTACCGCGCGGGCTGTGCGTATATCTGAGTGGACATGTTGTCGGGATTGCAGCAAAGCCAACGAATATAGTGATAGCTCTCTTCTTTCCAGGCCGCATGCTCACAATCTTCAATACCCAGGCTCTGATCACAATCGGTGGGAAGGACAGAAACCGCCCGTTCCAGGGTCAGATGTCTGGCCTCTACTACAATGGTTTAAAGGTCCTCAACATGGCGGCGGAGAGCCACCCCAACGTCAGAGTCAATGGGACCGTGCGGCTGGTGGGAGAGGTGTCCGCAGTGATAGTCAACCAGCCAATGGCGACCACCTTACCAGCCGAAATGTCTACCACCATCATGGCGACGACCACAACCATGGCAACCACCACAGCCAGAAAGGTCCGAGGAACAATGAAAGTCAATCCGGTAATTCCGCTTATCCATTCTGAGCATTGTTTCTTTTGAGGGGGGTGGGGGGGTGGGTAGAGGTGGGTACGGTTTATGCTTTGTGTTGACAGCATGAGGAGCTTTGTGCTGAAATTTCTATGATTCTATGGGAACATGAGAAGGCCATTCAGCCCCTCGAGCCTGTGCTGTATCCTACTATGATACTATAATAATTAGATCATGGCTGATCTGTACCTCAACTCCATTTACCCGCCTTGGCTCCACGTACCCTTGCCTAACAAAAATCTATCGATCTCAGTCTTGAAATTTTCAATTACCCCCCAGCACCCACAGCCTTTTGGGGAGAGAGTTCCAGATTTCCAACACCCCTTGTGTGAAAAAGTGCTTCCTGATTTCACTCCTAAATGACCTAGCTCTAATTTTAAGGTTATGCCCCCTTTGTTCTGGACTACCCCACCAGAGGAAATAGTTTCTCTCTATCCACCCTATTGAATCCCTTTATAAGGAAATGGGATTAGAGTTGATCAGTCTCGTGTGGAGCCTGTACCAGTACAGGTACGTGTGGAGCCTGTACCAGTACAGGTACGTGTGGAGCCTGTACCAGTACAGGTACGTGTGGAGCCTGTACCAGTACAGGTACGTGTGGAGCCTGTACCAGTACAGGTACGTGTGGAGCCTGTACCAGTACAGGTACGTGTGGAGCCTGTACCAGTACAGGTACGTGTGGAGCCTGTACCAGTACAGGTACGTGTGGAGCCTGTACCAGTACAGGTACGTGTGGAGCCTGTACCAGTACAGGTACGTGTGGAGCCTGTACCAGTACAGGTACATGTGGCTGAATGGCCTTCTGCTATGTGGACATGTCGATGATCATTTCTGTTCTGTGATAGGCTTAAGGATCTGGTTCTATTTACTTGAGAGCAGCGTAGACTCAGAGGCGACCTGATGGAGGTTCATAAAATAATGAAAGGTTTGGATTGCATGCCGATTAATAGATTATTCCAGTTTGACAGATTGGGGAGGTCCCGGGGGTCGTGCAAGAGTAGGAATAGGCTGGATATTAGGCGGTTCTTCTTTTCCCAGAGAGTAGTGAGCCTCTGGAATGTGTTGCCGGCTGGTGTGGTGGGTGCTGACTCTCTGCCGCCTTCAAGAGAGAGCTGGACCAGTTCTGGGCTGGGGCAGAGATCACATCATCTAAAAAGGTAAGTGGATTTTCAGTTCCTGGACTGATTTCGATCGCCTGAGATGGTCGGAGAGCATTATTTATTTCCCCTTATTGGCCCTGGGTTTTCTCTCTGGTTTTTTTGTCTCTCCCAGGAGATTGCATGACTGCAGGGACAGTTAGGACAAGTCAAGACATTGTTCACCAGGCATCCTGAGCGTTTGGCAGGCTTGATGGGCCTGATCTTTTCCCGCCCGTTATTTTCTGATGTTTGTAAATCTCTTGCCAGTAATTGAAGAGAGGCACGTGGAGTCTGTCTATGGATTTAGTTTAATGAGTTACTCTGGCACTGTAAAGTATATACCAGAATACTAGGCGAGCACCCAGCCCTGCCCTTTCAGTAGTAGTTGTCTCCGTGGCTGGTACCTTCCAGACCACAGTGGACGCTGTTAGATGCACCTTCAACCAACTTGCTAATATTTTGCCAATTGAACGGAGGCCAGGCATTCTCATGACTGGGGCAGTTGGTAATGATTGGCATCTCTTTACATTCTTCGAAGTGCAGTATAACGCTACAGCGTAATATCGGCCATCGCATACAGCGGGCAAATCGCCTTCACATTAGCACGCCCGCTATAAGTGGTGGGGACTGTAATAGGTAGCTTGGAATTTCCTTGTTGCTGCTCCCTCTTTGTCACCGCAACATGGTTTACGCCACACTTCCAGCGTAGTTACGATGCGGGAGTGGGAGCAGCACCGAGCAGATTTCCGGCCTTGGAGCTAATGTTCCTTTTTTTGACTCTAAATAACACAGGTTCAAAAGGGGACGGGAACTGGAATTGTCCTCTCCTCATTGCTTTATCAGTGTCTATAAATGTGTCAGCCGTGGCTCAGTGGGTAGCCTTTGAAGGTTGTGGGTTCACGTCCCACTCTAGACACTTGACATAATCCGGGCTGACACTCCCAGTGCAGTACTGAGAGAGTGCTGCACTGTCAAATGAGATGTTAAACCGAGGCCCCGTCTACCCTCTCAGGTGGATGTAAAAGATCCCACGGCAAAATTTCAAAGAAGAGCAGGGGAGTGTGTCCTGACCAATATTTATCCAACATCACCAAAAAAACAGATTATCTGGTCATTAGCTTATTATTTATGGGATCTTGCTGTGCACAAATTGGCTGTTGCGTTTCCTACATTACAACAGTCACGACACTTCAAAAAGTACTTCATTGGCTGACATGGACATGTCGGGCCGAAGGGCCTGTTTCCATGTTGTAAACTTCTATGACGTCCTGAGATCGTGAAAGGCGCTATATAAATACAAGCTCTTTCTTTCATTTGAAATAAGTTCCACACAATTCGACAGGAGGGATTAAAAAAAAAATTGTAATTCTGGGTAGATCGCTAAAAGGATGTAAATTCAGCGGAATCACATTAAAAATATCTAATTTACCATAAAATGACATTCTTTGATCAAGTATTCTGCGCTGTAAAATAGGAAAAGATGCACTGGTGCCTTGTGCTTAGATCAGGGTGTGTGTTTATACAGATCACAGTGAAGCAAGGATAATCAGTGGTATGAAGAACAGCATGGGGAAATGGGCAGAGTGAGACGAAAGGAACAGGTCACCTCTCCTGAAGTGGTTGCATATAGATTCTCTTCCTCTTAATGGGTGAATTTCCAGAAGTGAAAGGAATGCAGCGAGCAGATTAACGTATGTACCGTGTGCGTGTGCAGCTCATCATGTGAAGCCGGAGAGAAATGCCCCATTACCACCCCCCCCGCCCCCCCAGGGCCCCGGAACAACCGCAGAAAGGGGCCGCCTGACCTGCAACCGGCAGTGCAATGCGGGAGAAACAGGCAGGCGCATTTGGCAACGCCAAGATTGCGGTGTGTTGATGGGGAGCAGTTTGGTGAAATATAAATTTCGTTGTAGTGAACAGGCTGACGGTAGTTCTGTAACAGCCATGTTGTGAATAACATGCGCTTTGGGTATTTAAGCTAAAATTCCCTTCATCGATCCCACCTGGAATATTTGGTGTTGTCATCAGATGAAAGAAGGAGAATCACTTTTTTAAAAGTTCCAATTCCTCACCTTGGTGGACACATTAGGGTTAAGTTACAACCTTTAGTGAGGGCCTTCTTATCTTTATGGCCCCTAGTTTTGGACTCCCCCCACAAGTGGAAACATCTTCTCTATGTCTACCCTGTCAAACCCGTTCATAATCTTAAAGACCTCTATCAGGTCACCCCTCAGTCTTCTCTTTTCTAGAGAAAAGAGCCCCAGCCTGTTCAGCCTTTCCTGATAGTTATAACCTCTCAATTCTGGTACCACCCTTGTAAATCTTTCTTTTTTTTTTGCATTTTCTCCGGTGATTCGAGTGCTGACTGCTCACTCAGAAGCACTATGTCTGGGTGATATCCTTTCAGCTTAGCGTTCTGGAAGTGAGAGAGATGTATGGAACAATTTCCAACTCATGAGGTTGTGTTATTATAACAGTGTCATAAACACTCTTTTACTGCAAGACAATAAATGTCATGGGATTTGACAAACATTCTTAGCATGACTGCAGCCATTCCAGAAAGACATTCAGCAACTCAGAGCTGTTTCACCTAGGATATTAAAGCAATAACTCTCTCCAGGCAGCTGTTGTTTCTGAGGATAAAAATGAAACGGTCCCCGATCGGTTGATTGTAGGATTTCTGACACCACTGGACTTTTTTGACACTTGAAAGTTACAACTGTCTGACAAAATGTGAGTGGCCTAATTAAGGTGCAGCACTAAATTGAGCCTTAATGGTGTTGAGGTAAAGCACGGTTTTAATCTGCTTGTCCGCTAGTCTTCCCATAATTATTGTTATTATGCAGCAGCATTCTTGAAACGTGGTTTTATTGCATTGCAATTTTGTTGCACTTTGATGAGAGATGGAAACAAGGACAATCTCTCTTAGACCACTTTTCAATAGATTCAGATTATTGTACGAAACAGACTTTCGGCAGTGCAATATCAAAGGTAGTATCAGATTAAAGATTGCCCAGACACTGCGTTAGCTGACAATAAAAGACAAACAGATTTTCAGCTTATCTTCTCCAAACCGCTGGAAGAAGTGCAATTCCACGATTCAGAAATGCATCTTACTACCTGGAGTGTCGGCATTTTGGCATCTCTCACTCTGAGATATTAAAAACAGACACACGCAACATAAATGTACAGCATGTGTTCGATTTCACATCACCATGTTACACTGTACTTACTACCTCTTACTCCCATTTATTTCATAAGTGTGTGTGTGTATATGTGTTTGTGTGGGGGTATGTTTGTATGTGTGTTTGTGTGGGGGTATGTGTGTGTGTTTGTGTGGGGGTATGTGTGTGCGTTTGTGTGGGGGTTTGCATGTGTGTGTGTTGTGTGGGGGTATGTGTGTGTGTGTGTTTGTGTGGGGGTATGTGTGTGTGTTTGTGTGGGGGTATGTGTGTGCGTTTGTGTGGGGGTATGTGTGTGTGTTTGTGTGGGGGTATGTGTGTGCGTTTGTGTGGGGGTATGTGTGTGTGATTGTGTGGGGGTTTGTATGTGTGTGTGTGTTGTGTGGGGGTATGTGTGTGTGTGTGTTTGTGTGGGGGTATATATGTATGCATGTGTGTGTGTTTGTGTGAGGTTATATGTGTGTGTGTGTTTGTGTGGGGGTATGATTGTATGTTTGTGTGGGGTATGTTTGTATGTGTGTGTTTGTGCGAAGGTATACATGTATGTGTATGTGTTTGTGTGGGGTTTGTATGTGTGTGGGGGTTTGTGTTTGTGTGGGGGTATGTGTGTGTGTTTGTGTTGGGTATGTGTGTGTGTTTGTGTGGGGGTTTGTATGTGCGTGTGTTTGTGTGGGGGTATGTGTGTGTGTTTGTGTGGGTGTATGATTGTATGTTTGTGTGGGGGTATATATGTATGTGTATGTGTTTGTGTGAGAGTATATATGTGTGTGTGTTTGTGTGGGTGTATGTGTGTGTGTTTGTGTGGGGGTATATATGTATGTGTATGTGTTTGTGTGAGAGTATATATGTGTGTGTGTTTGTGTGGGGGTATGTTTGTATGTGTGTGTATGCGTGTGTGGGGGTATGTTTGTGTGTGTGGGTATGTTTGTGTGTGTGTATGTTTGTGTGTGTGGGTATGTTTGTGTGTGGGGGTATGTTTGTGTGTGGGTATGTTTGTGTGTGGGGGTATGTTTGTGTGGGGGTATGTTTGTGTGTGGGGGTATGTTTGTGGGGGGGTATGTTTGTGTGGGGGTATGTTTGTGTGTGTGTATGTTTGTGTGTGGGGGTATGTTTGTGTGTGTGTATGTTTGTGTGTGGGGGTATGTTTGTGTGTGTGTATGTTTGTGTGTGGGGGTATGTTTGTGTGTGTGTATGTTTGTGTGTGTGGGTATGTTTGTGTGTGTGTATGTTTGTGTGGGGGTATGTTTGTGTGTGTGTATGTTTGTGTGTGGGGGTATGTTTGTGTGGGGGTATGTTTGTGTGTGTGTATGTTTGTGTGTGTGTGTATGTTTGTGTGTGGGGGTATGTTTGTGTGGGGGTATGTTTGTGTGTGTGTATGTTTGTGTGGGGGTATGTTTGTGTGGGGGTATGTTTGTGTGTGTGTATGTTTGTGTGTGTGTGTATGTTTGTGTGTGGGGGTATGTTTGTGTGTGGGGGTATGTTTGTGTGGGGGTATGTTTGTGTGTGTGTATGTTTGTGTGGGGGTATGTTTGTGTGGGGGTATGTTTGTGTGTGTGTATGTTTGTGTGTGTGTGTATGTTTGTGTGTGGGGGTATGTTTGTGTGTGTGTATGTTTGTGTGTGTGGGTATGTTTGTGTGTGTGTATGTTTGTGTGTGGGGGTATGTTTGTGTGGGGGTATGTTTGTGTGTGTGTATGTTTGTGTGTGTGGGTATGTTTGTGTGTGTGTATGTTTGTGTGTGTGGGTATGTTTGTGTGGGGGTATGTTTGTGTGTGGGGGTATATTTGTGTGTGGGGGTATGTTTGTGTGTGGGGGTATGTTTGTGTGTGTGTGTATGTTTGTGTGTGGGGGTATGTTTGTGTGTGGGGGTATGTTTGTGTGGGGGTATGTTTGTGTGTGTGTATGTTTGTGTGTGTGGGTATGTTTGTGTGTGGGGGTATGTTTGTGTGTGTGTATGTTTGTGTGTGTGGGTATGTTTGTGTGTGTGTATGTTTGTGTGGGGGTATGTTTGTGTGTGTGTATGTTTGTGTGGGGGTATGTTTGTGTGGGGGTATGTTTGTGTGTGTGTATGTTTGTGTGTGTGTGTATGTTTGTGTGTGGGGGTATGTTTGTGTGTGTGTATGTTTGTGTGTGTGGGTATGTTTGTGTGTGTGTATGTTTGTGTGTGGGGGTATGTTTGTGTGTGTGTGTATGTTTGTGTGTGGGGGTATGCTTGTGTGGGGGTATGTTTGTGTGTGTGTGTATGTTTGTGTGTGTGTGTGTATGTTTGTGTGGGGGTATGTTTGTGTGTGTGTGTATGTTTGTGTGTGGGGGTATGCTTGTGTGGGGGTATGCTTGTGTGGGGGTATGTTTGTGTGTGTGTGTATGTTTGTGTGTGGGGGTATGTTTGTGTGTGGGGGTATGTTTGTGTGGGGGGGTATGTTTGTGTGTGTGTGTATGTTTGTGTGTGTGTGTATGTTTGTGTGTGGGGGTATGTTTGTGTGTGGGGGTATGTTTGTGTGTGGGGGTATGTTTGTGTGTGGGGGTATGTTTGTGTGGGGGGGTATGTTTGTGTGTGTGTGTATGTTTGTGTGTGGGGGTATGTTTGTGTGTGGGGGTATGTTTGTGTGTGGGGGTATGTTTGTGTGTGTGTATGTTTGTGTGTGTGTGTATATTTGTGTGTATGCAGCTAATTTAAGTTAATGGGGAAATGTATTCCAATGAATTGCCAGACAATCCCGACCTGATGGTTCAGTTGACCTTGTCATGTGTATCCATTGGGCACCTGAACAATACAGACCAGGAATGGGCCTGTTCCACTCCTGCCTTGAGCTTATTCGGGCACTGAGTTTAGAAGATTTTTTCCCAGTGGATAGTGGATACATGGAACATGGTACCAGAAAAGATAATCAATCCTGGGTCAACTGATAACTTTAAAAAGATCAATACCTGTCAAGAAAGAGGGTTGAGGGACATCGAACTATTAAATCTGTTTGGTTCACATGGGTGTTAAGAAGAGAGTAAAGGGATCTTGGTGGGAGGGGGAGTCCATGGTTGAAGTAGTTGTGCAATGACTATGGAAGGGTTGAATGTCCTTTTCTTGTTCCAAGCTTTCTTATGTTCTTACATGTTATTAGCCTTGGCTCAGTGGTAGCTTTCTTGCCTGAGTCAGAAGGTTGTGGACAACTTGAAGTCTCACTCCAGAGACTTGAGCACAAAATCCAGGCTAACATGTCAGTGTAGTACTGAGGGTGGTGCTGCACTGTTGGAGGTGCCGTCTTTCAGATGAGATGTTAAACCGAGGCCCCATCTGCCCTCTCAGGTGGACGTAAAAGATCCCCTGGCACTACTTCAAAGGAAGAGCAGGGGAGTTCTCCCCGGTATCCTGGCCAATATTTATCCCTCAACCAACATCACTAAAACGGATTGTCTGGTCATTATCACGTTGATGTTTGTGGGATCTTGCTGTGCGCAGATTGGCTGCTATGTTGCCTACTTTACCACAGTGACTACACTTGTAAAGTACTTCATTGGCTGTAAAGCACTTTGTGACGTCCTGAGGTTTTGAAAAGCGCTATATAAATGCAATTTTTTTTTCTATTGAAATATATTCCATAGGCTTTTCAAAAATGCTCCATGTTCTATCCAGACGCGCTCAATATTCCGGTGACAAGTTGAGGGAGAAAGGTAGGATTGATTACATAGAATTTACTGCACAAAAACTGGCCATTGTGGCCGAGTTTATGCTCCGCACGAGCCTCCCCCCACCTTACTTCATCTCACCCCATCAGCATATCCTTAAATCCCTTTCTCATTAATGTACTTATCCCATCCCCCCTAAGATTAGATTAGGTAACTAATGCATGAGCTCCGAGACAGTCAGCTCAGGGAGTCAGGAATCTCTCGGCACCTGTTGGCAGTCGGAGGGTTAAATCGCTGGCCCACTCCGAAGGGGTTTTTTTTTTTCCCCTCCTTCATCGTGTTTACATTTGGCAGGGGAAGGGGAAATAGATATTTATCTAAATGGTCTGTAAACCTGGATGTTTTTTTTTGAATTAAAAGAAAAGTTTCAGATGTAAATTAAATCTCGATAAGTGAAAATGTAGCTCAGAACGCACTTCACCGGATATCAGACTTAAATCTTTAACTGTGTCGAAATGGAGTGGCTCTGGCAGGTTTATGAATTGCATTTACTCCACCTATTACTGATAAAGAATATTGCGCTGTCCAACGGTGCTCACTAAGGTGAAATGCAGGCAATAGACAGCGATGCTCCCTCTGAGTTAGTGGAAGCTGGTGAGAGGAGATAAAGCAGCAACTTTCATCCAGAACATGGACAACAAGCCGGGAAAATAACCCACAGCCCAGATCTTACACCCACAGCATGCAGAGGAATATCTGTGCTTGCTACGGGATATTTTTGTTTACGCAGTTTTAAAAAGCAGCCGGGCTTCTTCTGCGAGACACACTTTGCGGGACGCAATGCTGTGTTTACGCAACTGAGGAGAATCTTAGTAAAAGCGAGGAAAGGTGCTTGCGTTTATATTGCGATGTCCCAAAGCGCTTTACGGGCCAACAAAGCACTTTTTGAAGTGTACTCGCGGTTGTGATGTAGGGGAAACGCGGCAGCATATTTACGCACAGCAAGATCCCACAAACAGCAATGAGATAATGACCAGTTCATCTGGTTTTTTTTTTCAGTGATGTTGGTTGAGGGATAAATATCGGTCAGGACACCGGGGAGAACTCCCCTGCTCTTCTCGTGAAGTAGTGCCATGGGATCTTTTACATCCAGCTGAGAGGGCAGACGGGGCCTCCAATTGGACTTTGTTTTGTTTGGCTAATGTATCTTTTGAGTCGATCCGGTATGTTTCGCAGTGAGTTGCCCCGGAAGGGTCGCTTCAGTGAGTTTCTGATCTCAGTCGGGCTGTTGGGGGGGGGAGGCGTGAGTGTCAGAGGAGCGAGCGCTCTCAGTCAGGTCCAATCTCAGCGCATGGCCGCAGACCGGCTCTGGCTGATGCCTGCTGGACCTCTTAATTGGGAGATGGCGCGCGAAGCAGAGGCCTAAAGAGCAGTTCAAAAAATGGAACAGAAGGGGGAAGGGAAAAGAGCCGTAAAAATGGTGTTACTTCTTGCCCTTTACAACTCTTCACCCCTAAAGAGTACCAGGGTGTTACTTCACCGCTGTTCGATTGCAGAACTCGAGCTGAGTTGCTGAGTACAAAACTAACCAGCGTAAAGGGCGGGGCTAAAGTTCAGGAAAAAGTTTTTTTTAATTCGTTCATGGAATGCATTTATTTGGCATTCCTAATTGCCCTTGAGAAGGTGGTGGTGAGCCGCCTTCTTGAACCGCTGCAGTCCGTCTGGTGAAGGTTCTCCCACAGTGCTGTTAGGAAGGGAGTTCCAGGATTTTGACCCAGCGACAATGAAGGAACGGCGATATATTTCCAAGTCGGGATGGTGTGTGACTTGGAGGGGAACGTGCAGGTGGTGTTGTTCCCATGTGCCTGCTGCCCTTGTCCTTCTAGGTGGTAGAGGTCGCGGGTTTGGTAGGTGCTGTTGAAGAGAGTCTGATAGAGTCATAAAGAGATGGAATAGTCTACCCCCAAAGCTGTTGATGCTAAATTGATTAAGTCTTTTTGGGGGAAAAAAGGCCTGGATAATTATTTGGGATCAGAGGTCATGAAAAAGTCTGCAATGCTGACATTGGTGAATTCATTAACAATTCATTGGTATTGCACTGCGTTTTAATGCACACGATTCATTGAGATAGAAGGGAGGGAAAGTTACAGTTTCTGTCTTCCTTCTCTCCCAGTGAATTGTCTGAATTAAGACAGTCGCGCAAAATCAATAGATTGTTAACAAAATCACAAGATTTGACGATATTGACATATAAACACTGGGGTTCGAACTTTCTGTGGAAGGTGATAGATTTTGTTCGGCAGGGACTCATAGCTGGTCAAGGTTGAGTGATATACGTTCCAGCGTAAGATTAATAGTCCAGATTTCAGAAAACATCAGTGAGGAGGGAGGGCGGAAATCGGGGAAGAAACTATCGATATAATGAAAAAGACTAAATAAAAGCCTACGAGTCTAAAACTGGCTGTTGACAATATTCCCAGGTAAATACTCAACAATTCCTCTGCTATTTTAATGCAGGTGTTGTTAACCTGTTCATTTTAAATGCATTAAAGTAGCAGACAATGGATCCTCACGCAAAACGCATTTGTCCTAGAATATTGCCAGTAGTAATTTCTAGGCCTTGATACTTGACCTTGTTTTTTTTTCCATGCTATTATAAACAGTTTTAATATCACATCCCAGCTCCTTGGGAGGGGAAAATTCCCGCTGGGAAGAGTTGCCTGGAACACAGGAGCGATCCATTCTTCTCCATGTAGATAAGTGCAGGAGATGTGTACGTAGATATGTAGATGTTGAAGCAGGATAACATTCCCCTGTTGCGACACACAGTAAGTGTTCCTTGTTCGACGCCTTGCTCTTGACGACGTGTGGCTGAGCTGAATTCTCGGGAGCGTGGTCGGACGGTGCGATATCAGTGACCAGCACGTCAATGCGTCGGAATGAAAATTCCTCTGAGGCGATAGCAAGACGCTCAACTCAAGGCTTTAGAGCATTCATCACCAATATCAAGCAGTGAGCCATCAGCTCATTTACCCCTTCAGATCCCATTCTGTCCAGACAAAAGAAAAAACCTCATCTGGCATCTTCCTCCGCTAATAAGGTGACACGAACTCGAAGCATCACCGAGTCCCGCGTTACTTTGTAGGGGTTTAATGTTGCTGCCGTAGGTGTTCAGTTCCCCACCGGAGGAATGATAGGGGTGCGCCAGAAAGGCCGTGGATTTAAAGCCCCTTTATTTATTTTATTTAAAATTGTTCGCTGTGGTGTATTTTAGTCATGATGTGGAGATGCCGGTGATGGACTGGGGTGGACAAATGTAAGGAATCTTACAACACCAGGTTATAGTCCAACAGTTTTATTTGAAAATCACAAGCTTTCGGAGGCTTTCTCCTTCGTCAAGGCTTTAGAGCATTCATCACCAATATCAAGCAGTGCGACATCAGCACATTTACCCCTTCAGATCACCTGACGAAGGAGAAAGCCTCCGAAAGCTTGTGATTTTCAAATAAAACTGTTGGACTATAACCTGGTGTTGTAAGATTCCGTATATTTTAGTAGTGGAAGATTAATGTGGAGTAATGTGTACAATCCTGGTCATTTCCCAGGGTTTCTTTTTTTTTCTATTCATTCTCGGGATGTGGGTGTCGCTGACGAGGCCGGCATTTATTGCCCATCCCTAGTTGCCCCTCGAGAAGGTGGTGCTGAGCCGTCTCCTTGAACCGCTGCAGTCCGTGTGGTGAAGGTTCTCCCACAGTGCTGTTAGGTAAAGAAAGAAAGACTCCCATTCATATAGCGCCTTTCACAACATCAGGACATCCCAAAACACTTCACAGCCAGTGAAATACTGTTTGAAGTGTAGTCGCTGTTGTGATGTAGGAAACACAGGACCCACTTTGTGCACAGCAAGATCCCACAAACAGCAGTGACCAGATAATCTATTTTTAGTGACACTGGTTGAAGGATAAATATTGACCAGGACACCAGGGAGAACTCCCCTGCTCTTCTTCAAATAGCACAATGGGATATTTTACATTTGCCTGAGAGGGCCGAAGTGGCCATGGTTTAATATCTACATCCAACATTGCAGTACTCCCTCAGTACTGCACTGGCAGTTTCAGCCTGTATTTTGTGCTCAAGTCTCCGATAGTGGGACTTGAACCCATAACCTTCTGATCTCGGAGGCGAAAAATGCTACCCACTGAGCCACGGCTGGCACCGTCAGGAGTTCCAGGATTTTGACACAGCAAATGATGGATGGTGGACACGTCCTGGCACTGGGCAATTTATAATGAGAGACAACTAAACTTGTACCTTGGAGTAGACACTCCGGAGGTACGACGAGAGGCTACAGAAACTGCAAGGTGGAGAAAAGGAGGCTGAGGGGAGAGCTTACTGAGATGTTCAAGATTCTAAAGTCCCGATGGACAGCAAAGGTCTCCTTCGGGTCTTTCTCTGTTTCCAATACCAATCAGGGATTTGTCAGCACTGCAGCGTGTGAGCTTTGGAAAAAGAAGAAGCCTCTCGGAATTCTCTGGATCTGCCGGCAATCTCAGTGTTAAAAGATAGCACGTGCCAGCTGCAAAGTAAATCAGCACTATACACCTGGATGGAGACCCAATAGGGGTCCTCCGCTGTCGCCGGGCAGTCTAAAATAACTCCTGATTTCAGTCATCATTTATATTCCTGTCACAACAGGGCATTTGGCAAGATGATCTGAAACCTGCAGCAAACATGCTATTATCCTTGTGATTCTTTCAAATGCAGATTGAGATAGTTATATGGCTCATGGTAATCACTCCCGTGTCCCTATCAGTGCCTGTCTTTAGATGCGTTCATGTTCATTATTGCTGAAAAGCTCCTTTCTGTTGGTAACCCTGTCTTTAAGAAAGAAAGAACCAACTTGAATTTATATAGCGCCAAATTGCCCCAAAGCACTTTGCTGCTCGTGAATTGCTTTCGAACTGTTACTGCGGAGGCAAATGTGATAGTCAGTTTGTGCATAGCAAGGTCCTCGGAACAGCAAATGAGATTAATGACCAGTTAATCTGTTTTCATGGTATTCGTTCACATATGAATGATGGGCAGGAAACCAAGAGCACTTTGCTCTTAGTAGCATTGGGATTGTTGAGGGGAGATGGGGCCTCTGTCTAACGTCTCACCAAAAAGACAACGCCTCACTCCCTCGGTACTGAATTGCAGTGTCAGCCGAGATTATGTGCTTAAATTCAGGAGTGAGGTTTGAACTTGTATTCATCTGACTCAGAGGTGAGAGTGCAACCAAGCAGCCAAACTGACACCATAGAATTACAGAGATTTACATAGAATATACAGCACAGAAACAGGCCATTCGGCCCATGCCGGTCGGTCTATGCCGGTGTTTATGCTCCACACGAGCCTCCTCCCACTCTACTTCATCTAACCCTATCAGCATATCCTTCTATTCCTTTCTCCCTCATGCGTTTATCTAGCTTCCCCTTAAAAGCATCAAGACTATTCGCCTCAACTACTCCTTGTGGTAGCGAGTTCCACATTCTCACCACTCTCTGGGTAAAGAAGATTCTCCAGAATTCCTTATTGGATTTATTGGTGACTATCTTATATTTATGGCCCCCAGTTCTGGTCTCCCCCACAAGTGGAAACATCTTCTCCACGTCTACCCTATCAAACCCCTTCATAATTTCTATCAGGTCACCCCTCAGCCTTCTCTTTTCTAGAGAAAAGAGCCCCAGCCTGTTCAGTTTTTCCTGATAATTGTAACCTCTCAGTTCTGGTTTCATCCTTGTAAATCTTGTTAAAGCATGTTAATGTTTCGTGATTTACATACACGTGCAGTATTATGTAGCGTGACCAGCGTGAGGTACTGAGGAAGTACTGCATTGTTGGTGTTTCTATCCATCCAATCACATGTCCATGCAAGTGGAAGTCAACGATTGCATGGCATTGCTATAAGAAGAGCAAGGAATTCTTCCCGGTGTCCTGGCCATTACTTCTCCCTCAACCAACCTCAAAAATAGATTAACTGCTCGTTCGGCTCAGTGCTTTTTTGTGGGGGCTTGCTGTGTGCAAAACGGTTGCCTATGTAATAGCAGCCATTGCTACTAAAGGTGTCAGCTGTGGCTCAGTGGGTAGCACTCTTACCTCTGAGTCAGTAGGTTGTGGGTTCAAGTCCCACTCCAGAGATTTGAGCACATAATCTAGGCTAATACTTCTGGTGTAGAACTGAGGGAGTGCTGCACTGTCGTAGGGTGCTGTCTTTCAGTATGAGACATTAAACTGAGGCCCTATCTGCCCTCTGAGGTGGATGTAAAAAATTGTCATGACACCATTGGAAGAAGAGCAGGGGGTGTTCTCCCTGGTGTCCTGGCCAATATTTATCCCTCAATGGACATCCCTAAAACAGATGATCTGCTCATTATCATATTGATGTTGTGGGATCTTGCTGTGCGCAAATTGACTGCTGCGTTTCCTACATTATAACAGCGACTACACTTCTAAAAAATATTTTGTTGGCTTTAAAGTGCTTTGGGACACCTTGAGGTCGTGAAAGGCGCTACATAAATGCAAGTTCTTTCTTTCTTTATTTCAAGCGGGTTCGACCCGTCCGTTATAACGTCAGACAGACAGAGCAGCGTCACACAAACGCGTTTAACATTCGGCCGCCATTATCGCCAGGGTTTATTGCCAGGCCTCCAGGGTTAAAACGGGTTTCAATAACTGTCGAGTCATCAAATGGTTCGGCCTGGTTTTGCGGCAGTTGGCGGGCACTTCTGGATCCTTCTCCGAAGCGACTTTCATCTATATTAAAAAAGAATGTAATTTCAAAAAAAAAAATTGTTAAGAATGCTTCAAGCTAATTTACATTTTAATTACACATTCAGCGGCGTGATGATCCATATTACTTTGCTCAAAGGGAAAGTTCCGGAGGGCGTATCTGCAGGCATATCTTTAGCTGCCCAAGATGCTGTCAGACAATGTAAAGCAATAGTGGAGAGAATAAGGAGCCATCGTCTGAGATATCTGTACTGTTTCAGCAACACATAAATTCAGCAGTTAATTAAAAAGGCAATGTTTAGTACTTGGGTGGTTTAATTATTTTCTTATCAATCTTCCACTGTGGCACTGCTGTATTAAAATTCTGATGCAGATAATTATTCTTTAGTCTCTGTGCAGCCTCACTGCTGTGTGACTGCCTGCTCCAGAATTGCCCAGATTTAGATTAACATGGGGAAGGCAGGTATTGCTGGTAAATGCTTCCTTAAGGACCCTCCAGTTCCCTTAGAGTGTCAGCTCGGTTCAGCCCGCACCACTGTCAGCTCTGAGTCGTTCTCCGGGTCTCGAACACACTCCCAGAGGTACCGTCCTTCGGGTGGGATGTCACATAGAATTTACAGCGCAGAATCAGGCCATTCGGCCCAACTGGTCTGTGCCGCTTTTAATGCTCCACATGAGCCTCCTCCCTCCCTACTTCATCTCACCCTATCTACATACCCACCTGTCCCTTTCTCCCTCATGTGTTTATCCAGCTTCCCCTTAATGGCATCTATGCTATTCGCCTCAACTACTCCTTGTGGTTGTTAAACCAAGGCCCTATCTGCCCCTTCAGGTGGATGCTGAAAATCTCATGGTACTAATAGAAGAAGGGCAGGGGAGTTCTCCTGGTGTCCTGGCCAAATTCCTCCCTCAACCGACGGAACCAAAAAAACTAAATTAAACCAGCCCTTCCTCCCATTGTTGTCTGTGGGATCTTGCTGTGCACAAAATGGCTGCACAGTCAATGTATGCAAAGCACCTTTAGGTCCTTCTGAGGGATGTGATAAGGCACCGTATAAATAGAATTTCATGATGTGCATGCTACGCCAGAAGTATCTCTGACATGACCAAATGCACTTAAGTACAGACCGTGCTGGATTGTTTTCCGGGGCAACAGAAGTGGGGGGGGACTAGAGTTCACCTCAGTTCCATACCTGCCGACTGTCGGCCTTTCAAATGGACAGTCAGCATTTTGTGGGCCTGGTCCTTGTTTCAGGGTTTGCTACCGATAATCAGTGTGTACCAGGCCTCTCCCCACCACCCCGTAAGTGCCACCTCTCGAGTCCTGTTGCTAATGGAACTGGTTCCAGCTCCTACAAACTGTGGCCAGAAGTTCTCGCAAGATCAGGAACTCCCGCCTCCTTAACGCAGTGGCCAGAATCCGTTCCATTAGCAATCGCGTTCAGATAGGAGCAGCGTTAAAGGGAGGGGCAAATGAAGGGAGTGGAGAAATGGAGGGCAACGAAGAGAGGAGAGAGAACGATAATAATGAAGAGGAGAGATGTGGGTGGTAATGAAGGGAGGAGAGATATGGATGGTAATGAAAGGAGGAGAGATATGGATGATAATGAAGGGAGGAGAGATATAGATGGTAATGAAGGGAGGAGAGATATGGATGGTAATGAAGGGAGGAGAGATATGGATGGTAATGAAGGGAGGAGAGATATGAATGGTAATGAAGGGAGGAGAGATATGGATGGTAATGAAGGGAGGAGAGATATGGATGGTAATGAAGGGAGGAGAGATATGGATGGTAATGAAGAGGAGGAGAGATATAGATGGTAATGAAGGGAGGAGAGATATGGATGGTAATGGAGGGAGGAGAGATATGGATGGTAATGAAGGGAGGAGAGATATGGATGGTAATGGAGGGAGGAGAGATATGGATGGTAATGAAGGGAGAAGAGATATGGATGGTAATGAAGGGAGGAGAGATATGAATGGTAATGGAGGGAGGAGAGATATAGATGGTAATGAAGGGAGGAGAGATATGGATGGTAATGAAGGGAGGAGAGATATGGATGGTAATGAAGGGAGGAGAGATATGGATGGTAATGAAGGGAGGAGAGATATGAATGGTAATGGAGGGAGGAGAGATATGGATGGTAATGGAGGGAGGAGAGATATGGATGGTAATGGAGGGAGGAGAGATATGAATGGTAATGAAGGGAGGAGAGATATGGATGGTAATGGAGGGAGGAGAGATATGGATGGTAATGGAGGGAGGAGAGATACAGATGGTAATGGAGGGAGGAGAGATATGGATGGTAATGAAAGGAGGAATCATAGAATCATAGAAAGTTACGGCACAGGAGGAGGCCATTCGGCCCATCATGTCTGTGCCGGCTGAAAAAGAGCTATCCAGCTTCATCCCACTTTCCAGCACTTGGTCTGTAGCCCTGTAGGTTACGGCATTTCAGGTGCACATCCAAATACTTTTTAAATGAATTGAGGGTTTCTGCCTCTACCACCCTTTCAGACAGTTCCAAACCCCCACCACCCTCTGGGTGAAAAATGTTTCCTCAGCTCCCCTCTAATCCTTCTACCAATTACTTTAAATCTATGCCCCCTGGTCACTGACCCCTCTGCTAAGGGAAATAGATCCTCCCTATCCACTCTATCTAGTCCCCTCATAATTTTATATACCTCAATTAAATCTCCCCTCAGCCTCCTTTGTTCCAAAGAAAACAACCCCGGCCTATCAAATCTTTTCTCATAGCTAAAATTCTCCAGCCCTAGTAACATCCTCGTAAATCTCCTCTGTATTCCCTTTAGTGCAATCACATCTTTCCTGTAATGTGGTGACCAGAACTGTACCCAGTACTCAAGCTGTGGCCTAACCAATGTTTGAAAACAGTTCCAGCATAACCTCCCTGCTCTTATATTCTATGCCTCGGCTAATAAAGGAAAGTATCCCGTATGCCTTTTTAACCACCTTACCTACCTGTCCTGCTACCTTCAGGGATCTGTGGCCATGCACTCCAAGGTCCCTTTGTTCCTCTACACCTCTCAGTATCCTCCCATTTATTGTGTACTCCCTTGCCTTGTTTGCCCTCCCCAAATGCATTAACTCACACTTCTCTGGATTGAATTCCATTTGCCACTTTTCTGCCCACCTGACCGGTCCATTGATATCTTCCTGCAGTCTACAGCTTTCCTCCTCACTATCAACCACACGGCCAATTTTTGTATCATCTGCAAACTTCTTGATCAAGCCCCCCACATTCAAGTCCAAATCATTAATATATACCACAAAAAGCAAAGGACCTAGTACTGAGCCTTGCAGGACACCACTGGAAATAGTCTACAAGTCGCAAGAGCACCCATCAAGCATTACCCTTTGCTTCCTGCCACTGGAGGAGAGATATAGATGGCGATGAAGGGAGGAGAGATATGGATGGTAATAAAGGGAGAAGAGATATGGATGGTAATGAAGGGAGGAGAGATATGGATGGTAATAAAGGGAGGAGAGATATGGATGATAATGAAGGGAGGAGAGATATGGATGGTAATGAAGGGAGGAGAGATATGGATGGTAATGAAGGGAGGAGAGATATGGATGGTAATGAAGGGAGGAGAGATATGGATGGTAATGAAGGGAGGAGAGATATGAATGGTAATAAAGGGAGAAGAGATATGGGTGGTCGTGAAGGGAGGAGAGATATGGATGGTAATGAAGGGAGGAGAGATATGGATGGTAATGAAGGGAGGAGAGATATGGATGGTAATGAAGAGGAGGAGAGATATGGATGGTAATAAAGGGAGGAGAGATATGGATGGTAATGAAGGGAGGAGAGATATGGATGGTAATAAAGGGAGGAGAGATATGGATGGTAATGAAGGGAGGAGAGATATGGATGGTAATGAAGAGGAGGAGAGATATGGATGGTAATAAAGGGAGGAGAGATATGGATGGTAATGAAGGGAGGAGAGATATGGATGGTAATGAAGAGGAGGAGAGATATGGATGGTAATAAAGGGAGGAGAGATATGGATGGTAATGAAGAGGAGGAGAGATATGGATGGTAATAAAGGGAGAAGAGATATGGATGGTAATGAAGGGAGGAGAGATATGGATGGTAATGAAGAGGAGGAGAGATATGGATGGTAATAAAGGGAGGAGAGATATGGATGGTAATGAAGGGAGGAGAGATATGGATGGTAATAAAGGGAGGAGAGATATGGATGATAATGAAGGGAGGAGAGATATGGATGGTAATGAAGGGAGGAGAGATATGGATGATAATGAAGGGAGGAGAGATATGGATGATAATGAAGGGAGGAGAGATATGGATGGTAATGAAGGGAGGAGAGATATGGATGGTAATGAAGGGAGGAGAGATATGGATGATAATGAAGGGAGGAGAGATATGGATGGTAATGAAGGGAGGAGAGATATGGATGGTAATGAAGGGAGGAGAGATATGGATGGTAATGAAGGGAGGAGAGATATGGATGGTAATGAAGGGAGGAGAGATATGGATGGTAATGAAGGGAGGAGAGATATGGATGATAATGAAGGGAGGAGAGTTATAGATGGTAATGAAAGGAGGAGAGATATGGATGGTAATGAAGGGAGGAGAGATATGGATGATAATCAAGGGAGGAGAGATATAGATGGTAATGAAGGGAGGAGAGATATGAATGGTAATGAAGGGAGGAGAGATATGAATGGTAATGAAGGGAGGAGAGATATGGATGGTAATGAAGGGAGGAGAGATATGGATGGTAATGAAGGGAGGAGAGATATGGATGGTAATGAAGGGAGGAGAGATATGGATGGTAATGAAGGGAGGAGAGATATGGATGGTAATGAAGGGAGGAGAGATATGGATGGTAATGAAGGGAGGAGAGATATGGATGGTAATGAAGGGAGGAGAGATATGGATGGTAATGAAGGGAGGAGAGATATGGATGGTAATGAAGGGAGGGGAGATATGAATGGTAATGAAGGGAGGAGAGATATGGATGATAATGAAGGGAGGAGAGATATGAAAAATGGTACCAGCAGCCAGTATAGGCAGAACAAGTCTCCCTGTACAGATAGAGTGAGGTAACCGGCCTGTAAAGGTAGAGGGAGCCTCCGGCCTATACAGGCAGAACGAGTCACCCTCCCCCCGTACAGGTAGAGTGAGCCTCCGGCCTCAACAGGCAGAACGAGTCACCCTCCCCCCTGTACAGGTAGAGTGAGCCTCCGGCCTCAACAGGCAGAACGAGTCACCCTCCCCCCGTACAGGTAGAGTGAGCCTCCGGCCCTCAACAGGCAGAACGAGTCACCCTCCCCCCTGTACAGGTAGAGTGAGCCTCCGGCCTGTACTGGCAGAATGAGGTGACCGGCCCGTACAGGCAGAATGAGCAACCCGGCCTGTACAGATGGAGTGAGCCTCCGGCCTATGCAGGTAAAGTGAGCCTGCGGCCTGTACGGGCAGGCTGAGCCAATCAGATTGCCAACAATCAAGGAAAAATGACGGCCTCTGCCCTCACAGGTGACGTGCACATTGCCGCTAGGGGCACTATCGCCTCCACAGGCACTCGTGAAAACCTCCCCTTTAGGTGAGTCTGGGCACCTTCAGAGGCTTGTTTACTTTACCCCTCGACTGCTTAAATCAGGCCTACCAATGGCAGCAGCGGTGGGATCCCGTCTGAGGGCATCAGCAATCTGCAGTCAAGCGCTGCAGTACTGGAGGAGGCCGGGCAGGCCCTGGATCCGGATTTCTTTCAAGCAGATCCGTTCTGAGAGCGCCACCTCACTGCTGCCTGGTCACTTGTTCTCTGTGCGGCCTACGCTGTGCTGCAGACCGAGGGCTGGTCGCAATTTATGCAAACTCACTTTGCTCAGAAACCTTTAGCGGCCACTCGAGAGAGAGAGAGAGAGAGCGTAAGAAATAGGAGCAGGAGTAGGCCTTACATGGCCCCTCGAGCCTGCTCCGAGAGAGAAGAGAAGAGAATTTCATCACAGCTGTCAGGGCCCCCCGGAGTTCAAAGGACAATCACTGTGCACACTGCTCTCTCTTTCCCTCTCGCTTCTGGCAAAAGCGTGAGGGAATTCATCATGAATTTTTAAGGGCTTATATAGATGTGACGGCTTGTTTTACCAGCGAGCAGGAAAACCAGCTCTGTTATAGAGGAAGGAAAAGCACTACCCAGTGAGACATTGAGCCCATGCAAAATGATCAGCCATGATCTAATTGAATGGCAGAACAGGCCCGAGGGGCTGAATGGCCTACTCCTGTTCCGATGACCTTGAACCCTTTGTAAATCCGTTCCCTAGCGTGTGTGGGCCATCAACACAGAACTGGCAATCCCACTTGAGAGAGGTCCATGACCAATGGTTGTTGTGGGAAGTGGGAAAATTCATATTATTCTTCTGCCTCTAAATCCTTAGAGGGCTTGACAGGGTAGATGCTGAGAGGCAGTTTCCCCTGACTGGAGAGTCGAGAACTCGGGGTCATCATCTCAAGATAAGAGGTCGGCCATTTAGGACCGAGATGAGGAAAAAAATGTCTTCACTCAGAGGATTGTGAATTCTCCACCCCAGGGGGCTGTGGATGCTCAGTCATTGAATATATTCAAGACTGAGAGCGATAGATTTTTGAACACTAAAAGAATCAAGGGATATGGGGATAGGGCAGGAAAGTGGAATTGAGGTGGAAGATCAGCCATGATCTTAGTGAATGGCGGAACCGTATGGCCAACTGGACACTGCTGCAGTGGTGTCAGCCGTGGTTCAGTGGGTAGCACTCTCGCCTCTAAGTCAAATAGTTTGTGGGTTCAAGTCCCACTCTATAGACTTGAGTACACAATCCAGGCTGATAGTACCGAGGGAGTACTCGGTTTACCATCTTTCGGATGAGACGTTAGACTGAGGCCCCGTCTGCCCTCTTGGATGGACGTAAAAGATCCCATTTTTCATTGCTCTTGTGGGACGTATTACTATGTTGATGGTGCTACATAAATGCAAGTTGCTGGGTGTTGTAAAAGAATCTAGAATGTTCTGCACTTAGAAATGAGTTGCACATTAGCTGAATAATGATGCTTTTGTATTTTTTAAAATTCTGTTTTATATCTGCAAGTTTGCGATTGCAGTGACTGAGAGCGTTACTGAGCTGCTGATAAGTCCATGCAGGGACTGGCTGTAAGGGAGGGAGGCGGCTGACAGACAGGCTGAGCGTGACAGTGCGAGGACGGGTCAGCTGTCAGTGCTGTGTGATGTCCCCACTGCAGTGATAGGTCACACGCCTCATTTAATCGTTGAAAGTGATTGGCATCTTGTAGACGCTTTCAAAAAAAAAACAACGCCATGAAATATCGCGCACACTTCAAATTAAAAAAAAAACAATCGGCTGTAGGTCATCCAGACTGATGGCAGGTGACACGCCCACTGTAACCTGCCCCAACGCAGGAGAAAGATGACTCTGTGCCACAGTGTGAGTGTGCTGCTAATGTCACATCTTAGCAGCTCTTAGTAAACTGTGTTGCATGGACCTCCCCTGGTGTTTCAGTGGGCAAGTGTACCAGATGAAGGGTTTTGATCAACTAGATAGAGAGAAACTGTTTCCATTGGCGGGAGGGTCGGCAACCAGAGGACACAGATTTAAGGTAATTGGCAAAAGGACCAGAGGGGCAGATGAGGGGAATTTGAGGCCAGTTGTTACGATCTGGAGTGCGCTGCCTGAAAGGGTGGTGGAAGCAGATTCAGTAGTAACTTTCAAAAGGGAATTGGATAAATACTTGAAAAGGAAAAATTTACAGGGCTGTGGGGAAAGAGCAGGGGAGTGGGACTAATTGGATAGCTCTTTCAAAGAGCTGGCACAGGCACGATGGGCCGAATGGCCTCCTTCTGTGCTGTACGATTCTATGAGGCACAAAGGCTAGTAAGGTCCCAGGCAGAGAGGGACCCCTCCTCACCCCACCACCCCCGACACAACCCTCCCTTCCCCCGATCCACTAAAACACAAATGCCTAGTCCAATGCATGAAGAAATAGGGCAGTAGATTGTTTCCACACTGTATTAATAATAACATCATATCGCAATGTATTGCACTTAAATGAAAACGATCCAGCGGTTGTGTGAAGTTGTTTCTTGCGTTGTGGTGAGTTTTACAAGGTGGGGGGGGTGGGCCCCGTTTTCGCACTGGGGACCCCGGGCATGAACCCCATAGGCCCCGTGCTCTAATCCGCCCCTTCCAGCTCTGCGCTGAGTGAACCGGTCTCCAGCCAGTGTGACTCAAGGGAACGTTACAATTGGCCTGGAGAGGTTGAACAAGATGGAAAGTGCGTGTGAGTGTGGACCTCAAGCAGGGTTGCCAACTCCGGTTGGACGTATTCCAGGAGATTTCATCACGTGACCTTCCGCCCCGCCCCGCGCCCCCCCCCGCCCAATGTGATGTCATCACCGTGAGGCATTCTGGGATCAACGCAATGATGTCATCAAAGTGAGTCACTGGAAAGCAACATGACATCATTTAGCCAGCCACTTTGGGATTGACGTGATGACAGGAGTGAATCATATACATAGCTTCCAAACAGAATAGATTTAATTTATAGATTTTTTTTTTGAGGGTATCCTAGAACAGGGCTGTCCAACATTTTGTCTTCTTGAGTCGCAAAGATGAATGCCATGAAAGCTCAGCGGCCACATATAGACCCCAATAACCCATGGCCATTCCGGCGCACTGCCACTGCAAGTCGGAACAGCTACAAACTATGCCAGGCCTGGCCTTGCACCCATGTTTCCAGATGGTCCCGTCAGGGGGCGGGGGGGTGGGGGAGGCCCATACAAGGCCATCGATTATAAAGGGGCGGGGGCCAAGGGCTCCCTAAATTGGGATTTGAATGACTGTAAAGTGCAGCGACTGTCGCTACGCAGGCAAATGGCAGGCAGCAAGATCCCATCGGCAGCCATGCGACGAACAGTCAGTCAATCTGCTTTTGATTGGGGGGCGGTGGGGGGGGAATGTCATCAGGACACCAGGGGGAGAACTCGCTGCCGTTCTTTTTGAATAACGCAGCGGGATCCGTCTGAAACCTGGAACAGGCAGACGAGGCCTCGGTTTAACATCTCACCCGAAAGACGGATTTTAGTCAATGACGTGTTTCCCTTTTCCCAAATAGCTGCCAGTTATTTCTGCACACACAGGACTTCTCGAGCTTTTTAATGTCGAAAGTTTACTGAATTTCTAAGAATTTTTATTTTTCTTCAATCGTTGTTACATCCATAGAAAGATTTTATGTAGAAGTTGAAACGTTCGGAAGATACAAGTCCAGTCCTTTGAGTCTTAAGTATCTCATCTCACTCCCTTCGTCTAAGAAAATGGAAGTCAGCAAAATTAGCAGATAATGCACAAAAACCACCTCACCACTAAGATTTATTTATGCCCTAAATTCGCTTTCTAATCCAATTATTTTTCTGGTCCGGCCTGGCCTGTTGGACAAAAAAATCACTCAGTGTAGGAAGTGATATATTTCATTTTGTGCTGACTTAAAAGGAAGATACGGTATATTACACTTAGAACCTTGCAAGCTTACCAAATCGCAGCAATGGGTTATTAAGAAGCTTGTCAATGAATTTGAAATCTTGAGCGTATTCAGTGAACTCGTTCATTAAATTGCCCATCTCCCCCATGACACGAGAGTATTGGGTGACTTTACATAATGTTCCGTGCTCTCTGTGTGCAAAATACAAGCTGACAGCTTATTTCTGCATGAGCGATCACATCTAAATGGCGTCTGTGCTCCCTCACGTCACCCTCCCCCAACCGGCTCTCCATTTCCCTTTCTTTTTTTTTTGTAGAGAAGATCTGAAGGATAACATGGAGAAGATGTTTTCCACTTGTGGGGGACTCCCAAACTCGGGGGTGGGGGGCCATCAATATAAGATAGTCACTAATAAATCCAGTAGGGAATGCAGGAGAGACATCTCTACTCAGAGTGGTGAGAGTGTGGAATTCGCTACCATGTGGAATGGTTGAGGCGAATAGTATAAATGCATTTAAGGGCAAGCTAGATAAGTACACAGTCTTGGATCATAGAATGATACAGCACAGAAAGAGGCCATTCGGCCCATCATGCCTGTGCTGTTTCTTTGAAAGAGCTATCCAATTAGTCCCACTCCCCTGTCCTTTCCCCATAGCCCTGCAAATTTTTCCCCTTCAAGTATTTATCCAATTCCCTTTTGAAAGTTATTATTGAACCTGCTCCCACCGCCCTTTCAGGCAGCGCATTCCAGATCATAACAACTCGCTGCACTGATAAAAAATCTTCCTCATCTCCCCTCTGGTTCTTTTGCCGATCACCTTAAATCTATGTCCCCTGGTTACCGACCCTCCTGCCAGTGGAAACAGGTTCTCTGTATTTGCTCTGTCAAAAACCCTTCATGATTTTGATCACCGCTATTAAATCTCCCCTTAACCTTCTCTGCTCTAAGGAGAACAATCCCAGCTTCTCCAGTCTCTCCACCTAACACGCTGGAGAAAGGAATAGAAGGATATGTTGATAGGGTGAGCTGAAGTAAATGGAATGGGAGGAGGCTCGTGTGGAGTATAAACACCGGCACAGGCTAGTTAGGCCGAATGGCCTGTTTCTGTGCTGTAAATTCTATGTAATGATGAGGGGACCCAATGATACGTGGTCACATGGTACTTGTTGACTGGTTAATGAGCTGGAGTTGATCACATTCAGCTGTACGGAGTTGGGGGCTGCATTTTGCGCAAAGGCCTGAAAATGTAGCACCGCCATTATACGCAAGCGGGCAACGGGCAATTATATCCGCGAGTCAGAGATGACTTTAGACGAAACCAGTTGAATCATTGTGGTGCTGCTCGGGGTGCAGTCTGGGGCACGACCCCTAAAGTTTACCTGTTAAGACGGAGGTGTGTTTAAGCTGGCCTGTCCCTCTAAGGCCACAGCTCCGATACTCCCTGTAGGGAAATGGATTCGAAGGGCACATCCTGAGGCCAGTTGAAGGCTAACTGTCGAGGGAAGTCTCTGTGGCGTGGTAGCTGGACATCAGTCGATGGTAAAGCCCCCCCCACTCCACCCCCAAGACAGTTCGCAAAGCGGGGCAGATCAGGAACTGGGAAAGATTCGGGGGATGGTGACCTGAAGGTGTGGCAGAAGGGATTGATTTTCCGGCTTTGGAAGGTGGGGTGTGATCCAGCAATGCGGATGGGATCAGGAAGGGAATTCCAGAGGGCAGAGACCCCGATGGTTGAGCCTGGAACTCCCTACCCGAACAGCATTGTTAGGAGCACCTTCACCACACAGGACTGCAGCGGGGGTTCAAGAAGGCAGCTCACCACCACCTTCTCAAGGGCAACTAGGGATGGGCAATAGATTCCGGCCATGCCAGCTGCCTTTCTCTGTGTGGAGGGTGAGGGGAATATTAAAAAGGGAACTGCTATCTCTGTAACCTCCTACAACCCTCCAAGAACACTGAACTCCTCCAATTCTGGCCTCTGTGCATCCCCGATTTTAATCGCTCCGCCATTGGCGGCCGTGACATGTCTAGACCCTAAGCTCTGGAATTCCCTCCCTAAACCTCTCCGCCTCTCTACTTCCCTCTCCTCCTTTACGACGTTCCTTGAAACCTACCTCTTTGACCAAGCCTGTCCTAATATCTCCTTATGTGGCTCGGTGTCAAATTTTGTCTGATAACGCTCCTTGGGATGTTTTACTACGTTGAAGGTGCTATATAACTGCATGCTGTTGTTGTTGTTATTGTGGCTCCAGCAACCGTGGGGAATCTTGAGGGATTTGATTCCGCACTGAATCATTCTGGGAGTGCAGTGACCGTTGTTATGTAGTTAGATGCAGCACCCAATCCATGCCAGCAATGTCTCACTTGCACCAAATGCAGTGGATGACCAGGAGGTGGTACGGGGTAGAGGGAGTAACATTGGCTGGGACGCTGGGAGATAAACTCCCTGAATTTCTTCGAGCAGCCATGCGAGTACCATTGCCTCCTTGAAATGCCAGGAGCCTGATATTTGGTGATCTGAATCCCGATTGAGCAGATGTGCAGTCTCCTGGGGCTCGAGGGAGGTGGGGGTGGGAACGGGGACTAGTGAGGACAGCATCTGATTCCCGTCGGAGCTTTTCAATGGCTTTTTAATTAAACTGTGGTAGAAAAAATATTGATCAGCGCACACGTGAATGCAGGGGATCATCACTCGCCCCACTCAGGTTGATACACACACCCTGTGTGGGAACACAGAATTCTACTTACTAAGGTAGTGGCCCTTTAAATGCACCAACTCTTGCTGTATTCATGCTCTGTTGTTTTTTAAAGCATCCTGGGTGTATTTTTTCCCCTTTTATCAGGCAACTAAAGAAAGAATTTGCATTTATATAGCGCCTTTCACAACTTCCCATAGCACTTTATAGCCAATGGAGTCATTTTTTGAAGTGTAGTCACTGTTGTAATGTAGGAAACACGGCAGCCAATTTGCACACAGCAAGATCCCACAAACAGCAATATGATAATAACCATATAGTCTATTTCTAGGTGGTGGTTGAAGGATGAATGTTGGTCAGGTCACTTCAGCATAGTTCCTCAGGATCTATTACATCCACCTGAGAGGGCAGATGGGACCTAGGTTTAATACCTCGTCCGAAAGACAGCACCTCCAACAGTGCAGCACTCCCTCAGTACTGCACTGGGAGTGTCAGCCTAGAATTTTGTGCTCAAGTCTCTGGAGTGGGATTTGAACCCACAACCTTCCTGCCTCAGAAGCAAGAGTGCTGCCCACCGAGCCACTAACACCTGCTCGGCTCTGTTCCACTTGCTGAGCTCCTGCGATAATCCCTTGCTTGGCGTGCAAGGCAGCAGATAGGTCCGAAGCAAATGGGGACGGTCCAGAGGCAATGTGTGTGTCGATGTTGCTCTATAGGAAAGGCCAGGCCAGCCGAGCATGTTTTTTTCCGGCTTTCGAAGTGCAGGCTGCTTTCTCCTTCATGCGAGATCGGGCCGAAAATTGATTTCCGTAACATTCTGGTGGTGAATATTGTAAATGAAAGTGAGAAGTGAAGCAAAAAGAGAGCGAGGGGAGCACACAGAAAGACAGCTGCGTGCGCCGTGGGACCCCGATTTGCATCTTAAAAGAGTCACGCCGTGGACGGGATCGTGGCGCTGAGTCGCAGCCCGCCATTTTCAGGGTGCACCCCGTCCCATATCCACCTGGCAGGAGGCCTTAAAATCCTCTCCGCTGCGGTATCATTATCGATGTGTTAATCTGTGGTATCATTTTCGATGTGTTAATCTGTGGTATCATTATCGATGTGTTAATCTGTGGTATCATTATCGATGTGTTAATCTGTGGTATCATTATCGATGTGTTAATCTGTGGTATCATCATCGATGTGTTATGTGTGGTATCATCATCGATGTGTTAATCTGTGGTATCATTATCGATGTGTTAATCTGTGGTATCATCATCGATGTGTTAATCTGTGGTATCATCATCGATGTGTTATGTGTGGTATCATCATCGATGTGTTATGTGTGGTATCATCATCGATGTGTTAATCTGTGGTATCATTATCGATGTGTTAATCTGTGGTATCATCATCGATGTGTTAATCTGTGGTATCATTATCGATGTGTTAATCTGTGGTATCATTATCGATGTGTTAATCTGTGGTATCATTATCGATGTGTTAATCTGTGGTATCATTATCGATGTGTTAATCTGTGGTATCATCATCAATGTGTTATGTGTGGTATCATCATCGATGTGTTATGTGTGGTATCATTATCGATGTGTTAATCTGTGGTATCATTATCGATGTGTTATGTGTGGTATCATTATCGATGTGTTATGTGTGGTATCATCATCGATGTGTTAATCTGTGGTATCATCATCGATGTGTTAATCTGTGGTATCATTATCGATGTGTTAATCTGTGGTATCATTATCGATGTGTTAATCTGTGGTATCATTATCGATGTGTTAATCTGTGGTATCATCATCGATGTGTTATGTGTGGTATCATCATCGATGTGTTAATCTGTGGTATCATCATCGATGTGTTATGTGTGGTATCATTATCGATGTGTTATGTGTGGTATCATCATCGATGTGTTATGTGTGGTATCATCATCGATGTGTTAATCTGTGGTATCATCATCGATGTGTTAATCTGTGGTATCATCATCGATGTGTTAATCTGTGGTATCATTATCGATGTGTTAATCTGTGGTATCATCATCGATGTGTTAATCTGTGGTATCATTATCGATGTGTTAATCTGTGGTATCATCATCGATGTGTTAATCTGTGGTATCATTATCGATGTGTTATGTGTGGTATCATCATCGATGTGTTAATCTGTGGTATCATCATCGATGTGTTAATCTGTGGTATCATTATCGATGTGTTAATCTGTGGTATCATTATCGATGTGTTAATCTGTGGTATCATTATCGATGTGTTAATCTGTGGTATCATTATCGATGTGTTAATCTGTGGTATCATTATCGATGTGTTAATCTGTGGTATCATTATCGATGTGTTAATCTGTGGTATCATTATCGATGTGTTAATCTGTGGTATCATCATCGATGTGTTATGTGTGGTATCATCATCGATGTGTTAATCTGTGGTATCATTATCGATGTGTTAATCTGTGGTATCATTATCGATGTGTTATGTGTGGTATCATTATCGATGTGTTAATCTGTGGTATCATCATCGATGTGTTAATCTGTGGTATCATTATCGATGTGTTAATCTGTGGTATCATTATCGATGTGTTAATCTGTGGTATCATTATCGATGTGTTAATCTGTGGTATCATCATCGATGTGTTAATCTGTGGTATCATTATCGATGTGTTAATCTGTGGTATCATCATCGATGTGTTAATCTGTGGTATCATTATCGATGTGTTAATCTGTGGTATCATTATCGATGTGTTAATCTGTGGTATCATTATCGATGTGTTAATCTGTGGTATCATTATCGATGTGTTAATCTGTGGTATCATCATCGATGTGTTAATCTGTGGTATCATCATCGATGTGTTAATCTGTGGTATCTTCATCGATGTGTTAATCTGTGGTATCATTATCGATGTGTTAATCTGTGGTATCTTCATCGATGTGTTAATCTGTGGTATCTTCATCGATGTGTTAATCTGTGGTATCATCATCGATGTGTTAATCTGTGGTATCATCATCGATGTGTTAATCTCCCCGGTTTCTCCAATCACGGTCCGGGAGATTCATCTTTAATTGTCCTGGGGACTCCAGGACAATCCAGAAGCGTCGGCAACCCTGTGTCCTGCTGACAAGTGCATATTGTATGGACGCTGGGCGAGGATAGGATCCGCCCCAGCTATGATGCACCCCCCCCCCCCCACCTCCCACGGCCGAATAACCTGCCAACGATCACTGTCTCACCTTGCATCCTCCGTAAACTTGAGCTCATCCAAAACTCTGCTGCCCGTATCCTAACTCCCACCAAGTCCCGTTCAACCATCACCCACTTTGCTCCCAACCTACATTGGCTCCCGATTTTAAAATTCTCATCCTTGCTTTCAAATCCCTCCATGGCCTCGCCCCCTCCCTATCTCTGTAACCTCCTCAAGCCCTACAACCCTCCGAGATCTCTGCGCTCCTCCGATTCTGGCCTCTTGCGCATCCCCGATTTTTATCGCTCCACCATTGGCGGCCGTGCCTTCAGCTGCCTGCGCCCTAAGCTCTGGAATTCCCTCCCTAAAACTCTCTGCCTCTCTCTCTCTCTCCTCCTTCAAGACGCTGCTTAAAACCTACCTCTGTGACCAAGCTTTTGGTTACCTGACATATCTCTTTATGTCAAATATAAAGCTCCTTTGAAGTACCTTGGGACGTATTACTACGTTAAAGGCCCGCTATCAATGCAAGTTGTTGTTGTCTAGGCTGACACATGAGGAATGGTCATTTGCGTATTGTACCAGGGGGTGGTTTGAAGACCATCTCTACATCCCAGCCTGGTCCTTACCAAATGAATGCCAGTATTACCTCTGGGACTCGGATTCTACATACCTACAAGGTAACCATCTCCTCTCATGTACACAGGGAGTCAGAACCAATTGTTCCCCTGGGGCCCGCTGTCCAACATGAAAATTTGTCGGGGGAACCAGCGTGCTGAAAGGAAATAAGACCCGCTCCCCCATAAACTCCACATCGCAATGGCTGCGACGTGGCCCCAGCACAGTCCCCACGTTACCTTTGACCCTCAGCAGACTTACTGCTGCTCGTGTAGCTTCAGAGCCCAGCCGACGGTGAAACCTCACCAAAGCCGAGATTCGGCACAGTTTTCACTCGCTTTTTCTTGCTGCCCACCGAGAAGGACATGCATTTTATATATCGCCTTTCGCCACCTCAGGGCGTCCCAAAGCGCTTTGCGAAATACTTTTGTAGTGTAGTCACTGTTGTAATGTAAGGAAACCTGGCAGCCAATTTAGCGCACAGCAAGATCCCACAAGCAGCATTGTGATAATGACCAGAAAATCTGCTTTAGTAATGTTGGTTGTGGGATAAATTTGGCCTGGAGACTGGGGAGAGCTCCTTCGAGATCGTGCCAAGGGATCTTTTACATCCACCTGAGGGGCAGACGGGGGGCCCCCTCGGTTTAATGTCTTAGCCAAGAGATGGTGCCGCTGACAGTGCAGCACTCCCTCAGTATTGCATTAAGTGTATGGCCCTAGATTATGTGCTCAAGTCTCTGAGGTGGGACTTGAACCTACTAATCATCTGACTTCAGATGCAAGAGTGCTACCCACTGAGCCGCGGCTGACACCGTGAAAGAGACGGTACAGAGAAGCTATTGGGAGGTGGAGACGATCCCACCAACCACAGAGCGAGTGAAAGGCTGTGTTAAAACTATAGACCCATGATCCACCACTCGGTGGTGGGAGTGTTATTGAGAGTGGAAACTTGAGCAGCACCTTGTTTGGGATTGTGGCTCCTGACAAATTGTTAGTAACAGAGCGTGTGTTTCAAGAACGTAACACATGTTGGGATTACAATGATTTAATAAAACAACAAGAACCTGCATTTATAAAATGCCTTTCACAGAGTAAAATGTCCCAAGGTGCATCACAAGAGCGATTATCAAACAAAATCCGACACTGAGCCACATAAGGAGATGTTTGGACAGGTGACCAAAAGCTTGGTCAAAGAGGTAAATTTAAAAGGAGGAGAGAAAAGTAAAGAGGCGGAGAGGTTTCGGGAGGGAATTCCAGAGCTTGGGGCTTAGGCAGCTGAAGGCAACGGCCGCTAATGGTTTAGCAAGTGATGTTAAACTTGTATAGAACCTTGGTTAGACCACACTTGGAGTACTGTGAACAGTTCTGGTCTCCATTATTATAAAAAGGATATAGCGGCATTGGAGATTCACAAGGATGATACCAGAACTGAAAGGATATACTTATCAGGAAAGACTGAACAGACTAGAGTCTTTTCTCTAGAAAAGAAATGACTGAGGGGTGACCTGATAGAGGTCTTTAAGATAATGAAAAGGTGTTTGATGATAGGGTAGATGTGGAGAAGATGTTTCCATTTTTCGGGGAGTCCAAAATTAGAAGTCATAAATATAAGATAGTCACTAATAAATCCTATAGGGAACTCAGGAGAAACTTCTTTACCCAAAGAGTGGTTAGAATGTGGAACTTGCTACCACATGGAGTGGTTGAGGTGAATAACATCGATACATTCAAGAGGAAGCTAGATAAGCACATGAGGGGGAAAGGAATAGAAGGATATGCTGATAGGGCTAGATGTAGGGAGGGAAGTGGCTTGTGTGGAGCATAAACGCCGGCACAGACCAGTTGGGCCGAATGGCCTGTTTCTGAGCTGTAGACCCAATGTAACTCAAAGGAAATGGGGGATGTGCAAGAGGCCAGAACTAGAGGAGCACAAAGATCTCAGAGGGCTGTAGGGCTGGAGCAGGTTACAGAGATAGGGAGGGGCGAGGTCATGGAGGGATTTGAATACAAGGATGAGAATCTTAAAATCGAGGCATTGCTGGCCCGGGGATCCAGTGTAGGTCAGCGAGCACAGGGGGTGATGGGTGAACGAGACTTGGTGCCAGTTAGGATACGGGCAGCAGAGTTTTGGATGAGCTCAAGTTTACAGAGGGTAGAAGATGGGAGGCCGGCCAGGAGAGCATTGGAATAGTGCAAGCATTGCTATTGTGGCCTGTGTCGACATCTCACAGCCTCGATATCTCACCGTCTTGTATCACAGTCCGGAAGCTGGAAGGGATCATCAGCACCATGAGAGCCTCTCAAAAAAATGCGCGTGTGTTCAAATAATTGTGAAAATTGAACAGAATGCGACGTGTCACAACATTTATCATATTTCAGCAGGATGATCTGGAATGAAATCTGTTTGACGTGAATGATTTTAATTCCTGGCAACAGAGGGACCTGCAGACTCAGGCTCTGTGTGATAGAGTCATATATATAAAATGACAGATTATTTCACTAATCCTTCCGTAATGCAAGGCAATAAAAAATTCCAATACAACTTTATCTTTGCACTGCCCTTTGGTGATGGATGTGGCTCGCTTCTTACTGCAATAGTGGAAAGGCATTATAAGAACGCAGATTAGGGGAGGAATACATTTTTTTTTGACATTCTTTATTTCAACCAGTTCGAGGAGTGAATCTATCTGCGTGACAAAGTATCGTAGTGGAGGGACGGGGGGTGCGGGTCTGTAAACAGAGACACAGGACCGCTGTTTTCACCGTAGCGAGCAAACGGAAGGGCTGTTAGGGGCGCTGAGGAAGAGTAGAAGACAAAAGAAGTGACTGAAGAATGAAAGTCCAAAGGATTTTTATCCCCTGAAGCTAAAACTGGAATGGCTGCTGGCCAACTTTTTTGTTAAATTGCCTTTCTCTGAACAACTTATCTTCACCTGAAGGTCATTTCAAGACACAAAATACATTTTTCCCCATTCTCCCTGATTTGGAAGCTTTTGGATCTTGGTCATTTGAAAGATCAGTGTTCCTCCGTTACGTATCTTCAGTCTGTAGGAATGCAGGGTGGCGGAGGGGTGGAGTGCAACTCTTTTTCCAGTTGCAATCCAATTTTTGATTTATCCCGCACAACGTTGAGTTTCTTTGCTGTAACTTTCGTGTTCTCCGAAACCTTCTATTCTGTGATGTCGGAGGGTCAGATTAGCTTATAGCACCCTCCTCTTTGAGCTAGAGGTTTGTAGATTTAAATCCTACTCCGGGACTTTGAAAAGAAAGAACGACCTTGCATTTATACAGCGCCGTTCACGAACTCAGGATGTCCCAAAGCGCTTCACAGCCCATGAAATACTTTTGAAGTGTAGTCACTGCTGTAAACCCGGCAGCTAATTTGTGCACAGCAAGGTCCCACAAACAGCAGTGTGATAATGACCAGATAATCTGGTTTTTTTTTAGTGATGTTGGTTGAGGGATAAATATTGACCCCAGGACACCAGGGAGAACTCCCCTGCTCTTCTTTGAGATAGTACCATGGGATCTTTTACATCCACATGAGAGGGCAGACAGAGCATCAGTTTAACGTCCGAAAGACAGCACCTCAGACAGTGCAGCACTCCCTCAGTACTGCTCTGGAGTGCAACCTGAATTATGGGCTCGAGTCTCTGGAGGTAGGACTTGAATCCACAACCTTCTGACTCAGAGGCTAGATGCTACCCACTGAGCCATGACTGACACCCACAGTTGATGAATCACTTTCAATGTTGAGACAATATGGAGAAGCAATTTAAAACTCAAGTAGTATGTTGAAATACATAGCCGTCTTTTGGATGAGATGTTAAACCGAGGCTCCGTCTGCCCTTTCTTTACTGTAATATCCTGGTCCCCTTTCTAAGTCTCTGTGTTAATGCTACTTCCTTCACTGTATTCCAATGTCACTCAATATGCAATATTTTACATCTGTCAGTACTAAATTCCATTTACCATTTATCTATCCAATTGGATGACCAAACTAAATCACTCTGCAACCCTTAAGTGCATCCTCTGTCACTGTTGTTCTTGCTGTTATAGGGTTTGTATATTAAACAAACAACCAAGTCAATTATGTAGATAAAAACACAACAGCCCAGCACTGATTGCAGTGCTCCACTCAACATTGCCCTTCAGTATGACACTGCACCTCTCATGAGTACTTTCTATTTCAATCTTTTTTTTATTAATGACCTTCCCTCCCATGTTCAGCCTTGCGTTCCCATAGCTTTTAGTGTTCTTGATGGTCTATCGTACTTTCTTACATTCTGACAATCCAAATAAATATCACGGAGTTCCAACTATCCATTTTATTCGCAATGTCCTCAAAGAGATTGAAGAAGTTTATTGGGTATGACTTCCTTCACCCATCACCCCCTGTACTCGCTGACCTACATTGGCTCCCGGTCCGGCAACGCCCTCGATTTTAAAATTCTCTCCCTCGTTTTCAAATCCCTCCGTGGCCTCGTCCCCTCCCTATCTCTGTAACCTCCTCCAGCCCTACAGCCCTCCGAGACCTCTGCCCTCCTCAGATTCTGGCCTCTTGCGCATCCCTGATTGTCAGCGCTCCACCGTTGGCGGCCGTGCCGTCAGCTACTTAGGCCCCTAAGCTCTGGAATTCCCTCCCTAAACCTCCCCGCCTCTCTCTCCTCCTTTAAGACGCTCCTTAAAACCTAACTCTTTGACCGAGCTTTTGGACACCTCTCGTAATATTCTCCTTATGTGCCTCGGTGCCAAATTTTGTCTGATAACGCTCCTGTGAAGTGCCGTGGGGTGTTTTGCTACGTTAAAGGTGCTATATAAATGCAACATGACGACCTCTTATTAAGCTATTGTTGTATAGATGTTCCCCTGGCCTACTGCTTGGAATTGGTTCCATTATTTCGCCTGCTGTTGATGTTAGATTAGCGAACGTACGGTTGCCTGGGTCAGATTCCCACCTGCAATGGGAACCTCACTGCTGGGAGTTCCAGGAAATGCCTGCAGCAGCTTAAAGAGAACAGCAAGCCTCCAAGAGTTAAGAAATGTTGCCACCTTGAATGAGGGGCACGAGTTCCTGCGTACCATGACCCCTCTATCAGGAAAGATTGAACAGGCTGGGGCACTTTTCTCAAGAAAAGAGAAGGCTGAGGGGTGACCTGATAGAGGTCTTTAAGATAATGAAAGGATTTGATTGGTAGATGTAGAGAAGATGTTTCCAATTGTGGGGGGAAATCAGAACCAGGGGCCATAAATATAAGATAGTCACTAATAAATTAACTAAGGAACTCAGGAGGAACTTCTTTACTCAGAGTGGTTAGAATGCGGAACTTACTACCAAAAGGAGTAGTTGAGGTGACAACCATAGATGCGTTTTAAGGGGAAGCTAGATAAACACATGAGTGAGAAAGGAATAGAAGAAGATGCTGATAGGGTTAGATGAGGTAGGGTGGGAGGAGGCTCGTGTGGAGCATAAACACTAGCATGGACCAGTTGGGCCGAATGGCCTAGTTCTGTGCTGTAAATGCTATGTAATTACGTGTGACCATCTTTCCCACAACTCCATGTTTGAATCCCTCCAATCAGGTTTCCACCCCTGCCACAGTATTGAAACGGCCCTTATCAAAGTCACAAATGACATCCTATGTGACTGTGACCATGGTAAACTTTCCCTCCTCATCCTTCTCAACCTGTCTGCAGCCTTTGACACGATTGACCACACCATCTGCCTCCAACAACTCTCCTCCGTCGTCCAACTAGGTGGGACTGCTCTCACCCTGGTTCCATTTTATCTATCCAGTCCTAGCCAGAGAATCACCTAAAATGGCTTCTCTTCCCACTCCCGCATCGTTACCTCTGGAGTCCCCCAAGGATCTATCCTTGGCCCCCTCCTATTTCTCATCTACATACTGCCCCTCGGCGACATCATCCGAAAACATTTCATGTCCCACATGTACGCTGACGACACCCAACTCTACCTCACCACCACCTCTCTCAACCCCTTCACTGTCTCTCATTTGTCACACTGCTTGTCTGAGAAAAAACTTCCTCCAACTAAATATTGGGAAAACTGAAGCCATTGTCTTTGGTCCCCGCCGCAAACTCCATTCCCTAGCCATCGACTCCATCCCTCTCCCTCGCACCGTCTGAGGCTGAACCAGACCGTTTGCAACTTTGGTGTCCTATTTGACCCTGAAATGAGCTGCCGACTACATATCCTCTTCATCACCAAGACCGCTTACTTCCACCTCCGTAACATTGCCCGTCTCCACTCCTGCCTCAGCTCATCTGCTGCTGAAATCCTCATCCACGCCTTTGTTACCTCTAGGCTCGACTATTCCAATGTTCTCCTGTCTGGCCTCCCATCTTCCACCCTCCATAAACTTGAGGCTCATCCAGAATCCTGTTGTCCGTATCCTAACTCGCACCAAGTCCCGTTCACCCATCACCCCTGTACTCGCTGACCTACATTGGCTCCCGGTCTGGCCACACCTCAATTTTAAGATTCTAATCCTTGTTGACCCTCCGAGATCTCTGCGCTCCTCCAATTCTTGCCGTTTGCACATCCCCGATGCGGCCGTGCCTTCAGCTGCCTAGGCCCTAAGCTCTGGAATTCCCTCCCTAAACCTCTCCACCTCACTCTCCTCCTTTAAGACACTCCCTAAAACCTACCTCTTTGACCTCACCTGTCCTAATGTCTCCTTATGTGGCTCGGTGTCAAATTTTGTCTGATAATGCTCCTGTGAAGCGCCTTGGGATGTTTTACCATGTTAAAGGTGCTATATAAATGCAAGTTGTTGTAATTCTATCGATTGCCAGTCCTGGTTTGCTCACCCTATGGTGGCACTTTCATTTAACGGCCCCCATCCTTTTTAAGTTTCCAGCCCGTGCAATTTTCCACCCTCAGTACCAGTTTGGCTCCTTGCACGTATACAAACCTACACCTGGAGCTGTGCATAGTCACGATGATGAGCTGACCTCCGAAAATCGGGGGCAAGCCCTACACTTCCATTTGTGCCACTTCTAACCATTCAGGTCTGCATTGCACCCATTGTCAGCAAATCTGGGGCTCACCGCCTATTGGTAACATGCTCATGCCCAGTGGGCAGCTGGCAACGATACCCCAGCAGGAGCCAACGTCTTCGGAGTAGGCAGGGTGGCGGGGCGGGGTGGGGGGGGCACGCGGAGAAAACCGCAGAGAAGAAAATGAACGGGGAAAGAAATCCCGATGGCTGTGGCACCTCAGCTTGTACCATCAGTCTGATAAACTTCGTTGGATGTTAATAAACTCTTCTGAAATAATTTCAAAGTACCATAGGATTTTGAGGGATTGCTAACATCATTTGATTATGCATTGCCTTCTCTGTCCTCTATTTTATTGCTGTGTCCCATAGACTCCGTAAATATCTCTAATTCTTGTGTCAAGTAGAATATGAGCCAGTGGATGAGAAAAAGATGCCATTAAAAGATATGATCCTCTCATTTAAACAAAATACATATTGCTGTCTAATTTTTGGCACTCAGAATGGGTGTTACTAGCAGCAACTGTTTGTCATTGGGATCCATGGTGACCTTGTAAATAGTGGCAGGGCAATGATTAAATATTGGGCCGATAAAGACTGTTTCCTTTTTTCTACAACAAGATGAATGACCTGCAGTAAAAAAACAGAAAACGCTGGAAATACTCAGCGGGTCAGGCAGCATCTGTGGAGGGAGAAACAGAGTTCATGTTTCAGGTCGATGACCTTTCGTCAGAACTGGAAGAAGTAAAGATTTAACCGTTTTTAAGCAATTACAGAGCCAGGGAAAGGGGGAGGGGGAGAACAAAGGGTGGTCTGTGATAGGGAGGAGGGCAGGAGTGATTAAACGACAACAGGGACGATGGTGCAAAGGCAAGGAGGGTGGTAATGGGACAAGTAAAGAAACAATAGGTGGGTCCAGAGGAGGTGTGAATGGCAACAGCAGAACAATTACCAGCACCGGCTGTCTGAGAAAATGGGAGCGGTGATTATGATCTGAAGTTATTGATGATTTGTAGGATGGACTAACAGCAATCAGATCACTCAATGCCAGCCTGGACCCTGGTCCTCTCAATCTCCTGGAACTGCAGAAAGATCTTCTTCTGTCAATGCAATAATTCAGGCCTCACACTTTGCCCTTGAATTTAATGAGCCTTTTTATATCGAGTTACGTCGAGTCTACAGCACAGAAACAGGCCATTCGGCCCAACTAGTCTATCCCGGTGTTTATGCTCCACATGAGCCTCCTCCCTCCCTACTTCATCGAACCCTATCAGCATATCCTTCTATTCCTTTCTCCCTCATGTACTTATCTAGCTTCCCCTTAAATGCATCTATGTTATTCATCTCAACTACTCCTTGTGGTAGCGAGTTCCACATTCTAACCACTCTCTGGGTAAAGAAGTTTCTCCTGAATTCCCTATTGGATTTATTAACGACTATCTTATATTGATGGACTCCCCCATAAGTGGAAACATCTTCTCTATGTCTACCCTATCATTAACTTGAAGACCTCTATCAGGTCACCCCTCAGCCTTCCCTTTTCTAGAGAAAAGAGCCCCAGCCCGTTCAGCCTTTCCTAATAAGGATATCCTCTCAGTTCTGGTATCATGCAGATCCATTTTACCCATGGATTGGGTGCGATGCCCAAATGAATTCCTGTCCAGAGCTTCTCCCCCCCACCCCACCCCACCCCACCCCCCCTTTTTAAATTGTGGTCTCTGTCCCTGTTTCGTCGTTCTCCCTGTGAGCTAACTGTAGAACGAGTCGTGGGCTGGAGACACGACAGCACAGCCCAGGTGCGGGCGTGCACGGTGAGCGAGCCCAGGGATTCACACAGAGCGGGTTCTGCGTGTTGGTGCGTGGCCGCCTTGACGCCACTTCACGTTACAGTCTCCACCGCTTATAGCGGGCAACCCCATTTGCCTGCTATAAGCAAGGGGCAGCAAAGCCAATCTCCACCTGCTGTGATCCCTGCGGGCTCCACTGGTCACTGTCCTGACGGGTGTTGGGATGCAGCTTCCCCTCGGTTCCTGGACTGACCTAGAGAAGCACCAGTCCACCAGCAAAGAGATAATTGTGAGAGAGACACGTGGCAGCACTGACATTAATGAGGTGTGAAGAACTGCCCGAAATAGCCAGCACGCTTAATACGGTGTAAGAGTGCCCTTGTAATTGACTCTACCGGTAACGGCAAATGGTTAGCGCTATCTGCCCGATATAAACACGAAAGGTGTATGTGGTGGGGGATCTATTATGTGAGTGTACAGATGCACAGAACCAGCTCCACTCGTTCAGTGGCCCGAAAGTTTTAATCTGGTAGCAGACAGCAAGATTCCTGCGAAAAGTGGGTCTGCAATGTAATCAGAATTTCAGATGTTATCTGCTTTGTATTTTCAAGTGTTGTCAACAGGGGAAAGAACAGTGATGTAGTGAGCACTATATCTGCTGCACTGGTGCGCTAAATTTTGTTTGATAACCACGTTAAAGGCACTATATAAATGCAAGTTGTTGTTATATCTGCTGTAGTGAGCACGATATCTGCTGCGGTGAGCACTGTATCTGCTGCGGTGAGCACTGTATCTGCTGTGGTGAGCACTGTATCTGCTGTAGTGAGCACGATATCTGCTGCGGTGAGCACGATATCTGCTGCGGTGAGCACGATATCTGCTGCGGTGAGCACTATATCTGCTGTAGTGAGCACGATATCTGCTGTGGTGAGCACTATATCTGCTGTAGTGAGCACGATATCTGCTGTGGTGAGCACTATATCTGCTGTAGTGAGCACAATATCTGCTGTGGTGAGTACTGTATCTGCTGTAGTGAGCACAATATCTGCTGTGGTGAGTACTGTATCTGCTGTAGTGAGCACAATATCTGCTGCAGTGAGCACTATATCTGCTGTGGTGAGCACTATATCTGCTGTAGTGAGCACGATATCTGCTGTGGTGAGCACTGTTTCTGCTGCAGTGGTGCTACACATTTTTCAGTGTGGGATCATTGTCCAAATGCTAAATCCTTCAAGTAGGGGCAGTCCCAAGTTAAAAATTAGACAATTTAGAAATAAGAAGGGAAGTCAAGTTGATTTTTTTTTAATGCAAGGAGTAATAGAATTGCAAAATAAACTATTAGGGCAGGCCATTGAAGCAGGCAATGTAAATAGGTTCAAGAGACAATTCCAGGTGTTTCTGGAGCGAGTAGGGGGTTGAGGGATGTGGTGGGAAGGCAGGTTAGACAGGGTCGATCCACCAGAAAAGGGCCGTGTAGCCTTTTTTGTGTCTCTGAACACTCTTAACTCGGAGTCGGTTTTTATTTTTCCTACTCCAAGTTTTTTTTCTTAAACTCACGTTAGTCAGTCCCGAGGGCCTAAAGATGGGGAGATAGCCCATTTGCTCCAGGATGCTAACAGCTTGCATGCCTAATTTTAAATCAGAGACAATTGCCGTGCCTCCAACACGGAATGCAGAGTGACAATTGGACATTCTGAGCGGTGCGGAGACGCTCGTTCTGTTGTGACTCAATTTGAAATTGCCCCATTTGAGAGAATTCTCAGATGCCACACAAAATCAGAGTCAGTGTGGGCTCACACCTATGTTAATGCCTTCAGGCAGTTGTGATGTGCTGATGCAATGAATGTTAATGTTCGCTCGTAAGTGAATTCATGTGGAGTGACAGCAAGTCATATAACGTGAAATCCGACAGGAAGTGTTTTACTTTATTTCACTTACATCTGTACGATATAATCAGCTAAACAGTGTCCAGGAATTGAGCGAATTGTACAGTGAGGACCAATGGGCAGAACAGACACGAGAGAGAGAGAGAGTCCGATAGAAACAACAAAGAAACAGAAGCCGTGTCTGCAGAGTAAGCTCTTAACTTGGAGAATTACATCAAAATTACAACACGCAAACAGGCCGTTTGGCCCAAACTAGCCCATGTTACAGTTACTATCCCGGGACTTAAGTATAGTTCCGAGCGAAACCTCTTTCTACCAAGGACAGAACTGTAATAGACTTGCGGGGAAAAATGTTCTGCGAGTCCCCCACAGAAGCCAATAGTATTAATAAATTCAGTGGTGTTGACCGGAGGTCACTGGTTACGGTTATTGGCTTAGTACAAAGAGGAGAAGAGCCAATTCTCTCTTAACTCTCAATTCGCTTTATTCCCGTTGTTAGATCATATACATATAGCTTATATGTCTGGTTAGATATAGACATGTAGTTTGCATCAGGTTATACAGTTTTATACCCAAACTAGGATCTAAATGCACACCCACTAGGTTTCTCTGACACTCCCTGAGTGGTCACAGAATCTAAAGGCTAATACCCGAAAAGGAGAGCTGACGCTGGCCAGGCGTTCCGTTGTCTCTCTCTTTCGACGTCGTCTCTACGTCCCTGACGTAGGTTCTTCCACTTCCGCGATGGTTGGTCTCCGGAGTCTTCGCTCTGGCTCCATGCCCGAGATTCTTCATTCTTATTCCGAATCTTATCTCTTCAAGCTGTGCTGTCTCTCTCTCCCGTTGGTTTAGGCTTGCTCGCCTAGTCCGTGTCTTCTCCTCATTGGCTCTGTCCCAAGGACTTAGGTAGCATTACCTCATTACTCCTTTTCTAAATAAGGACTTGTGTCTTATCACATCTCCTTTGTCTTTCACGAAACTTAGCTAATTCAAACCGGTTCCAGCCAGCTCAGGCCAGTGACTGAACTCAGGTTACTTCAGTTCAAAAGTTGGTTTTGCCTGTGTGTCAGCAGTTCGGAATAAACTCAGTAGTTTCTGCATCCCCTGGCCAACAGTGGGCACTCGAGTCCGTTTCTGAGTAAAGAGTGACAAATGTGAACTTACCGACTTTTAGCGGCGGATGGGTACCCGTTTCTACTAAGATGCCCCGTGAAACATTGTTAATTCTTTAAGAAATGACAATTATTTGTCCTTAAACAGTCAACGGTACATAGGAGCGGCAGTAGGCCATTCAGCCCCTCGTGCCTGCTCCGCCATTTGATAAGATCATGGCTGATCTGTGATCTAACTCCATATACCTGCCTTTGGCCCATGTCCCCTAATACCCTTGGTTGGCAAAAAGCTATCTATCGGTACTTGCAATTTTCACATCAAGAACAACGTTTAGAAGCGTGACTTGACGTCTGCGTTTGTGCGGCTGAAATGCGGCGGGGACTGTAGTGTTTACCCTTCACACAAGCAGTAGTCCGAATCCCATGTTCCCTGCCCTGTTCCCATATCCCTTTATTTCCCCCCCCCCCCCCATTTCCATCAACCACCTTTCTAACGGACTCTTAAATGTTGATGTTGTCTCTGCTTCAATCCCTAACTCTGGTCGTGAATTCCACAGCCTCACAACCCTCTGTGCAAAACAAAGTTTCTCCTGCTCTCTGTACTAAATCTCTTCCATTCGATCTTGTATCTATGTCCCCTTGTTCTAGACCCCTGAAACAGGCTGTTCCTACCGACTCTGTCCCCCTCCATTCAGAATTTTAAACACCTCGATCAAATCACCTGGTAATCTCCTCTGTTCCAATGAGAATAAATGCCCAATTTTCCAAGTCTTTGTTTTTTTTCTGTATTTCCTCAGACCAGGCTGCCTGAAAACCCAAGAGTAAATTACAGTCTGCTGCCCAGTGCCAACCTCCCATAACTTAATATGTAAATTGAGCCCTGACAGTTTAATGCTCTCTGTTGAGGAATTAAAACAGTATCAAAGTGTATGAGTTCCACGTGCTGTTTCAACATCGAGTCCCACACGGACACGAAGCTTTTTGTCGACTGTGACAACGTCAAGCAAAAGCTATAAGTCGGCACCGTCCTGAAGGCATTTTTCTTGAAGCCTCTGTGAAGATTTATACTGGGGAGGTGGGCGTCTCGTCCCAGTGAGGAGTAGTGGACCTTATGGCAACTAGAATTCGCTTAAGAGAGGTTGATTGAGCAGAAATGTGCTTTGTCCTCAAGTCACTTTACTTGTTAATACAGTTCCTATATTCCACTGCTCAACCTGATCTTCAAGCTCAAGGGTTCAATATGTCCCATCCGATTTGGACCAAAGTAGCTTCTTTTCCATCAGGAGCTCAATTCCAGCCTCCTGGAGGCATCCTTAGCCATTTCCAAAGGGTTGTTTACCAGGGGAAGGCTGGCAAGCTTGGCTGGCCATCACTGTGTACATACAGAACCCCATAAAAAGGTGGCACCGTTGCTCAGATTGGACTTTTCAAACATTTTTCTCATTTAAAAAAAAACTCTTTTCATCAAACAAAAAGATTTAATAAAAAAGAAAGAACTGCATTTATATAGCACCTTTCACAACCTCAGGACATCACAAAGCTCTTTTACAGCCAATTAAGTACTTTTGAAGTGCAGTCGCTGTTGTAATGTAGGAAACGCAGCAGCCAATTTGCGCACAGCAAGATCCCACAAACAGCAACCAGCAGATAATCTGTTTTTTAGTGATGTTGGTTGAGGGATAAACATTGGCCAGGACACCGGGGAGAATTCCCCCGCTCTGTTTCGAATAGTGTCTTGCGATATTTTACATCCACCTGAGAGGGCAGATGGGAGCCTCGGTTTAACGTCTCATCCAAAAGGTGACACCTCCAACACTGCAGCACTCCCTCAGTTGTCAGTCTGGATTTTGTGCTCAAGTCTCTGTAGTGGGACTTGAACCTACAACCTTCTAGACTCAGAGGTGAGAGTGCTACCCACTGAGCCACGGCTGACTCTTCAACAGTTCTGCTAATTCAATGATCAAAAATAAAGATGCTGCATTCTATTTTTTTAAATGGGGAAATCACAGTGAAGGGCTAAAGCTCATAGAGCAGGTCAGCCCCAAGACTCAATCGAGTAAGTAGAGGCAAAGTGCTACCAAGCTTGGGGGTGTTGAAAGCTCGCTGACTGCAAAAAACGGAGGGAAGATTGAGGGCGGTGAGGAGTTCCACAAATGTGTGGCTCAGGGGAAGAATGAGCTAGAGGTGGTACAGTAAATCTTGACTTCAATCCAGCGAAGACATAAGGAGGAAGAAGAACGTGTTGGGTGATGCATTTGGAATTTAGGAGTTGTATCGAGCCATTTGCCGCGTCCATCAGGAACGACGCAGGTATCAGGGGGGGTGACGACCCCAGGCAGCGGAGGCTGTCGGGTTGAGGCCTCCCTGTACATGGACGATGTCGCCGTCTTCTGCTCCGATCAGCATTCGGTCCACACACTGACGGGCATCTGCGACCGTTTCGAGCTGGCCTCGGGAGCCAGAGTGAACTGAAGCAAAAGTGAGACCATGTTCTTTGGCAGGTGGGAGGCCCGGCCCCTCGTCCCCTTCACCATCAGGTCCGACTACCTGAAGGTGCTGGGGATCCGGTTCAGGGGGGCCTGTGGCTTGCACAAAGAACTGGCAGGAGCGGATCGTCAAGGCCAAACGGTCTCTCTCCAAGCGATCCCTCTCCAGCAGAACCGGCAGAAACCTGGTGATAAGGTGTGAGGTACTCGCGGTTTTGCTCTACGTGGCCCAAGTCTGGCTCATTCCCCACAACTCCGCCGTCACAGTCACCTGAGCTATCTTCCACTTTGTCTGGAGGTCCAGGTGTAGAACGCGTCCGCAGGTCCACCATGCACAAGCCTCCAGAGAAAGTGGGGGGGGAGAGAGAGAGCGTCCCCAACGCCACTCTGATCCTGATGGCCACCTTCCTGTGCAGCTGCCTCAGGATGTGTAGAGCCCCAGTACGCAAGCACCAAGTGTCATTATGTGCTGAGTTTCTACCTGTCCAACTGGGTCTGGCCACGTTGGCCGAGCAGGCGCAGGACGTCCCATCCAGCTGGACCGTCCTCCCCCCCCCCCCCCCCCCGCAACCTGTCCCAGGTGGAGAAGTTCCTGAGGCGGAACCCCTTCAACCACAAGGCCATCAGACAGTGGTCGACACGTATCGTTCTAAGAGTCCTGCAAGGAAGACAGAGGGTGGACTCGATGACCTTCTTTCCCGACCAGACGGACGATGTCTTTTGGCAGAACGTCTTGTCGGTGGAACTGATCAACAGGCACCAGGATGTAGCCTGGATGGTGGTGAGAAAGGCCCTCCCAGTGCGGTCCTTCCAACACGCACGGAATCTCAGCGCCACCGCGAGCTGCCCTCGAGGCTCCAGCGGGGAGGGGACCATCGTCCACCTCCTGATGGACTGTCCCTTTGCGCGGAGGGTGTGGAGAGAGACTCGTTGGTATCTGTCCCGGTTCATCCCAAGCAGTTCGGTAACACAGGACGCCGTGCTCTACGGACTGTTCCCCGGGACGCACACACCGAGACAGATATCACCTGCAGCTAGAAAACCATCAACTCGGTGAAGGAGGCCCTATGGTCCGCCCGAAACCTGCTGGTCTTCCAGCTGAAGGAGCCGTCCACGACCGAGTGTTGCCGACTGGCACACTCCAAGGTCCAGGAGTACGTGCCGCGGGACGCACAGAGGCGAGGTGCGGCATACGCAAAGGCTCTATGGGGAAAGGCCACCGTGTAAGGCCAGCCCACCTTGTACACCATGAGTCAAAAGAAATACTGTGTTTGAATGAGATCGCTTTGTGTACGATCTGTAGTGTTTTGGTTTGAAATGTATTGGTCTGGAGTTGTGATATTTACATTGAACTGTGTGTATCTTTAAATTCTATGAAATAAAGTATATTTTGAAATAAAAAAAGATGAACAAGGGAGGAACGTTCAGGTCAGTCGCCATAGTCATATCAACGTAGATGAGAACGGTAGCCACAGATAGAGAGGTGAATGGCTAGAAGTGGAAAAGCATAAGAACATAAGAAATAGGAGCAGGAGTAGGCCATACGGCCCCTCGAGCCTGCTCCGCCATTCAATAAGATCATGGCTGATCTTTGACCACAACTCCACTTTCCCGCCCGATCCCCATATCCCTCGATTCCCCTAGAGTCCAAAAATCTATCGCTCTCAGTCTTGAACATACTCGACGACTGAGCATCCACAGCCCTCTGGGTTAGAGAATTCCAAAGATTCGCAACCCTCTGTGTGAAGAAATTCCTCCTCATCTCAGTCTTAAATGGCCGACCCCTTATCCTGAGACTGTGCCCCCTAGTTCTAGACTCTCCAGCCAGGGGAAACAACCTCTCAGCATCTACCCTGTCAAGCCCCCTTAGAATCTTATATGTTTCACTGAGATCCCCTCTCATTCTTCTAAACTCCAGACAGTATAGGCTCATTCAACTCAACCTCTCCTCATAGGACAACCCTCTCATCCTGGGAATCAGCTTGCTTCTTTCATTTATCAATGCCTAACACCCTTCAGCAAAAGTTGCCTAGTAACAGGCTGTGGTAATTGAAAGTTTTAATAATTGGCATTGGTAAAGCTTTTTTTTTTGAAAGATTACCTCTGAGAAATGGCAAATCATGTCGGCATGGCTCTCGATATATTTTGACAGAAGCCCAGCAGAAAATTTCGACGCTCAGGGGAGCTGTATGTCCCCTGAAACATCTTTGAATTCAAGCCAGAAATAAATCTCTATACCTACACTGTATCCATATCGATAAATGTATATAAGATTGGAACGTGCGAGGTATTAAACTGGTCGCCCAAAGTGGTTTAGATACCCGAGCTGTTCATGGCGATCAAGGCTGAGTGGCTGAAGGTTTCCTTTTGCCCGGCTTTATTTATAGTCCCTTCAATCGCAGTTAATAAATTAGTAGCACTGGCAGTCCTTTATTCAAGAGCCGCTTTGCTGTAATTCCCAGGACGCTCGCTTTAGACTCAACCTTCAGAGAGCGGAGGCACGTTGCAAGCTGGCCCATCTGTTCAAGGCGAGAGAGAGAGAGAGAGAGAGCGAGAGAGAGAGAGCGAGAGAGAGAGAGAGAGAGAGCTTCAGACGCTTGCCTGCCCAGCACATAGTTTGGCTACGGAGTTTTACTGCCACCGTTCCAGTGCCCACAGTAAACGGCCGCATAAAGTAGATCAGCAAATATACAGCCAGACGTTAAAAAAAAAGAGAAAAGCAGCTGAGCCTCTTAAGCGTTCAAGTAGAAAGGGTTAAGGACTCTATAGCGACCGATCCTTCCGGAGTTTGAGGATTTGTGGCTGAAGCGGTCGGAATTATCCCCGTGGGGGAGAAAAAAAGGGCCAAAGCTGAGAAAATGTTGCGAGTGATTACTGCTCAGAGAGAGACGGATGGTCAAAACCAACTTAAACAAACTAGCTGATCTCCTATGACACCGCTCACAGGTGGAGGTGAAAGGTCCCATGACACTGTTTCGGAGAGGAACAGGGGAGTTCTCCCCGGTGTTCCGGGGCCAATATTTATCCCTCAACCAACATCGTTAAAAAAAACAGATTATCTGGTCATTATCACATTGCTGTTTGTGGGATCTTGCTGTGCGCAAACTGGCTGCCGCGTTTCCCTACATCACAACAGTGACTACACTTCAAAAGTATTCCATTGGCTGTAAAAGAGTTTTGGGACGTCCTGAGGTTGTGAAGGGCGCTATATAAATGCAAGTTCTTTTCTTTTACCAAACTTCTCCTCCATTGTGCAAACCCAGCATTAAGCCCTGTAAATTCTGCCTTTCAGAAATTCGTAATGTCTTGTGAAAACAAAAATACCCCATCGCAAGTCCTTTCTTTTATAGCCTGGGCTCTGCAACGGGGCTGTGACGTTTCACTGGCGCTGAGATGGCGCTGCGTTTGAGGCGGCCTGTCCCTTTAAGGCCAGCGGTCCTCCGACGCTGCGTTGGGGATGTGGGTAAAATAGGAACATGCTGAGGTCGATTGGAGGCTAATTGCTGGTGGAATATTACTGTACATCGGCAGCTGCTTCGAAATCCCCAGCTGCTGCCATCGGGCAGATGTGCTGGTTATCAAGGTCAGAAATAAAAAATATAGCAGGAGCCAACTGATTCTCCTTCTCTCTGCCTTAACTTTTAACTTTTGAAATTTTGATCTGTGCTGTTTGTAGTCTGTAAGGAATCTTACAACACCAGGTTATAGTCCAACAGTTTTATTTGAAAATCGCAAGCTTTCGGAGCTTACCTCCTTCGTCAGGTGAGTGAGGTTCTAAAATCGCACTGCATATATTAGGCTGGGAGGCGATCACACCAATCAAAGGTGTCGTTGGTGTTCAGACAGGTTAGCCACGGAAAACATTACATCCCAGTATACTGAATACACAGTGGGTCAGATTACACAGACAGAGAGAGAAAGAGACCCGAAAGGTAGAGAGAGAGAGAGAGAGAGAATGTCCAGTTGTATTAAAAACAGATAACTTTTTTTTTCGCTGGTGGGGTTACGTGTAGCGTGACACGAACCCAAGATCCCGGTTGAGGCCGTCCTCATGGGTGCGGAACCTGGCTATCAATTTCTGCTCGACGATTTTGCGTTGTCGTGTGTCTCGAAGGCCGCCTCGGAGAACACTTACCCAAAGATCAGTGGCTGAATGTCCTTAGCTGCTGAAGTGTTCCCCGACTGGGAGGGAACCCTCCTGTCTGGCGATTGTTGCGCGGTGTCCGTTCATCCGTTGTCGACAGGGACTAAAGACAAGACATATCAAGAGGTAGAGCTGTGTTTATTTTCAAGAATACCATGTATCAAAATAGGCAAAAGTTGTCTGAATCAAAGTGGGCGCGTGCTACTTCGCGTGAGCAGGCCTTGGAAAGGCCTGGAAAAGGTCATTGGTCCCAATAAAGGTCGTTGGGCCTGAAAAGCCCATCGCTTTTGGACTCAACTATCAGTCGTCTCACCGTGTCCTTCCTCTCTGTAGAAGGACATCTGATTGACTCTTAAAACAATTTGTACTGTCCCATAACAGAAAGTTGTGGGTTGTGGGTTTAAGCATATAGTACAGGCAATATTACTCAGGCACGCTCTTAAGAGATGGTACTTATGACCACACCTGATAGTTGGGGCTCAAAGGCCTTACAGTTCTGAGCTCTTTATCCAGGTTGATCGAACCCTTCCGAATCCAAAAGCTCATTAGTCTGTCACTTCTTCTACCTTTCTGGGCAGCGGCTCCTTCTCAAAATGCCCATTTATATCCAAACTGCACCAGAACAATCACGTCTTGTTCGAGTGTGTAGCTTTCCATCTTTAAACCGCAGAGTAGTGACCCTCAGCATGTCACCTCATCACATAGTTACATCAACAGTAAACAACCAGCATTTATATAGCGCACGTAACCTAGTAAAATGTTCCGAGGCGCTTCATAGGAACATTATCAAACAAAATTGGACACTGAGCCACGAAAAGAGATAGTGGGACAAAAAGAGGTAGGTTTTAAGGAGCGCCTTAAAGGAGGAGAGAGAGGCGGAGAGGGAAGTCCAAAGCTTAGGGGCCTACGCAGCTGAGCAGGCTCGAGGGGCCGTACGGCCTACTCCTGCTCCTATTTCCTATGTTCTTACGAACAGCTGCCAATAGTGGGGCCAGAATTAGAGGAACGCAGAGATCGCGGAGGGATGTAAGGGCTGGAGGAGGTTGCAGAGGTAGGGAGGGGACGAGGCCAAGGAGGGATTTGAACACAAGGATGAGTATTTTAAATCAACACTCTGTCAATACGTTTTTTTTTTCTAAAACTAGCAGTATAACTCCCTACTCCGTTATCACATTCCTTTCAAGTTACATTTAATTGAAGTTTCGCCATGTGAAACTATCAGTTAGAAGCCTATCTTTAATTAGGACTCATTCAATACTGTTTTAATTCTAGACTCTAATGAAAGAAATAGGTTTCTACATGGATGTTTTCCAACCTTGTGGCTACAGATCGTGCTACGATGATTGTGACACGGGTGAAAGTAACTCGACCTTCAACACAACTCTGTTTCCAACTCCCTCAACGTGACTAACGCAAGCGCACTCCCTAACTTTCCAGTTCCAGGCTGTGGTCCCTCGCAGAGTAAAGGTGTAGGCGCTTATCCCAAGTAAGGCTCCGAGGCCTCGCTTCTAATGAATGGAATCTTTTTCCCTCCAGAGACTTGAGCCCATAATCCAGGCCGACACTCCCACGTGCCAGTACCGTCGGAGGTGCCGTCTTTCAGGATGAGACGTTAAACCTGAGGGACCTGCCTGCCCTCTTAGGTGGAGGTAGAAGGTCCCAAGGCCACTATTTCGAAGACAAACAGGGGAGTTCTCCAGGGAGCCCTTAGGGAAGCAGGGGAGCAAATTGGAGAGGGCGGAAGTGGGGCGTGGTAGGGAAGGAGGAGAGGATCCAGATCTGGGAGCCTTCCTCCCTCCTGCCAGTGAGTATGTTTAAGGAAACCCTCCCAGGCACGCAAGACACATTTTTGGCTTGAGTGATTAATGAGCTGTTAACGTTTGCGAAGCAACTCGGGTCTCAGAACAGATACCGAGAGTTTCGGGGGAGGTGAAGGGGTCTGCTGTGAGTGAGTGCACGGCCTGCTCCAGGAGCGTTCCGCGTGCGATGCAGGGAGACAGAGCGTGACTCGGAATGCCGCCAGGAACAGCCGCGACCGTGTAACAGGCACGAGCATGCTGTTGCGTTAATTGAAAGATCTCTCATTTGCACTGGGGATTTCCCTGATTGACTTAATTTTGTGGAACATTCTTCATGATTATGCAAATTATTCACTGTCAGGAAGGAGTTCTGCGACTTGCCGTGTGAATTGTTTCATTGCTTCAGGCGCCACAAATACCGTTTGTTACTGCGCGGTTCGAAGAGGTAACTCGCCGCTGATTACTGCGGTTTCGCATTTGGCCTCTCGACTGTATATATATTCGGTTTCTGGGTGGGGGGGGGTTTTTGCCAGTTTTCTCCCCAGCTCCCCCCCGGGCGCTGACTCTGGGCGTTGGGGGGGGAGCAAAGGTCACAAGGGTCACCAAGAACCCTCCGGTACCTCACCCAAGCTGCCGTTCTATTGCCCGTGACCTCTGGGCAGTGTTGGCCAGCCATTCGACCATGGGGGGGGGGAGGACAGCAATAACTGAGCCCCATCCTGTCCCCACTTGATGTCTGCACACCTTCTGATATTCATCAAATGACTCAAATGGAAAAGAAAATCGGGTTGGCATGTGAAACCAGCTGCCGACTTGCGACCACCCAGGGTGAATTTCACTCCTGTTAGACCCATCTTCTTGCATTCCTTGCTGTGGTCTACTGATTGCTGTAACCCTGCTCCCAGTACTCTTAACAAGAACCATATTACGCCACGAGGTTCTATCCGTGCATAACGGCACGCAGAAGCCCGAGATTTGCTGCACTCAATTTGCTTTGGGTTTTTGGGCGTCGCTGGCGAGGCCGGCATTTATTGCCCATCCCTAATTGCCCTCGAGAAGGTGGTGGTGAGCCGCCTTCTTGAACCGCTGCAGTCCGTGTGGTGAAGGTTCTCCCACAGTGCTGTTAGGAAGGGAGTTTCAGGATTTTGACCCAGCGATGATGAAGGAACGGCGATATATTTCCAAGTCGGGGTGGTGTGTGACTTGGAAGGGAACTTGGAGATGGTGGTGTTCCCATGTGCCTGCTGCCCTTGTCCTTCTAGGTGATGGAGGTCGCGGGTTTGGGAGGTGCTGTCAACTCGAGTTGTTTTTTTGCCTCAGTCGGTTTGTTTGCAACAACTGGAAGGAGGCCGTCTATTTTTAGTCTGGCAGATTATTAAGCGTCAGCCCCATTCTGAGCCAACCCTTTAAAGACTTACTCGAATAGTCAGATTGAACGGTTCACCACGTTTTACAGTTCACTGCTTGCCCAAGCACATACCGAGAAGCAACAACAAAAACCTTCCACATTACACTGCTCTGTATAAAAAAATATACCTGAGAAAGCAGTATTGCTGAAATTTAACTCCTCGTACAAAAACTGCACATAGTCATTTCAAAATGTTGATTGCTGTAAGAGCAATAAACTGGGGCAGACTGGCTCGCCCGAAAGGATTCTTCAGAATTCTGACGGAGTGCTGATAATACAGCTCCACGGAACCATTCACAGAGGCACTCCCAATTTCACATATGGCCAGTCAGCCCTGGCAATAAATGTGGGGTTTTTTCTGGAGGGGAGGGGGGAGACCCTCTGTAAACGTGGTGAACATCAGGCCTCTCTAAACACGGTGAACATCAGGCCTCTGTAAACACGGTGAACATCAGGCCTCTCTGTAAACATGGTGACCATCAGGCCTCTCTGTAAACACGGTGACCATCAGGCCTCTGTGTAAACACGGTGACCATCAGGCCTCTCTGTAAACACGGTGACCATCAGGCCTCTGTGTAAACACGGTGACCATCAGGCCTCTGTGTAAACACGGTGACCATCAGGCCTCTCTGTAAACACGGTGACCATCAGGCCTCTCTGTAAACACGGTGACCATCAGGCCTCTCTGTAAACACGGTGACCATCAGGCCTCTCTGTAAACACGGTGACCATCAGGCCTCTCTGTAAACACGGTGACCATCAGGCCTCTCTGTAAACACGGTGACCATCAGGCCTCTCTGTAAACACGGTGACCATCAGGCCTCTCTGTAAACACGGTGACCATCAGGCCTCTCTGTAAACACGGTGACCATCAGGCCTCTCTGTAAACACGGTGACCATCAGGCCTCTCTGTAAACACGGTGACCATCAGGCCTCTCTGTAAACACGGTGACCATCAGGCCTCTCTGTAAACACGGTGACCATCAGGCCTCTGTGTAAACATGGTGACCATCAGGCCTCTCTGTAAACATGGTGACCATCAGGCCTCTCTGTAAACACGGTGACCATCAGGCCTCTCTGTAAACACGGTGACCATCAGGCCTCTCTGTAAACATGGTGACCATCAGGCCTCTCTGTAAACATGGTGACCATCAGGTCTCTCTGTAAACACGGTGACCATCAGGCCTCTCTGTAAACACGGTGACCATCAGGCCTCTCTGTAAACACGGTGACCATCAGGCCTCTCTGTAAACATGGTGACCATCAGGCCTCTCTGTAAACATGGTGACCATCAGGCCTCTCTGTAAACACGGTGACCATCAGGCCTCTCTGTAAACACGGTGACCATCAGGCCTCTCTGTAAACATGGTGACCATCAGGCCTCTCTGTAAACATGGTGACCATCAGGCCTCTCTGTAAACACGGTGAACATCAGGCCTCTCTGTAAACACGGTGACCATCAGGCCTCTCTGTAAACATGGTGACCATCAGGCCTCTCTGTAAACATGGTGAACATCAGGCCTCTCTCTAAACACGGTGACCATCAGGCCTCTCTGTAAACATGGTGAACATCAGGCCTCTCTCTAAACACGGTGACCATCAGGCCTCTCTGTAAACACGGTGACCATCAGGCCTCTCTGTAAACATGGTGACCATCAGGCCTCTCTGTAAACATGGTGACCATCAGGCCTCTCTGTAAACACGGTGACCATCAGGCCTCTCTGTAAACATGGTGACCATCAGGCCTCTCTGTAAACATGGTGAACATCAGGCCTCTCTCTAAACACGGTGACCATCAGGCCTCTCTGTAAACATGGTGAACATCAGGCCTCTCTCTAAACACGGTGACCATCAGGCCTCTCTGTAAACATGGTGAACATCAGGCCTCTCTGTAAACATGGTGACCATCAGGCCTCTCTCTAAACACGGTGACCATCAGGCCTCTCTGTAAACATGGTGAACATCAGGCCTCTCTCTAAACACGGTGACCATCAGGCCTCTCTGTAAACACGGTGAACATCAGGCCTCTCTGTAAACACGGTGAACATCAGGCCTCTCTGTAAACATGGCGACCATGGATTTAAATACCAGACTACAGACTTTAGAAGTTAGGAATTAGAAGGAAGGTCAGGCAGAACCTTTTAACACCAAGGGTAATACTTGTGGCATAAGTTACGGAGAAAGGACATTGAACTAGACGATAGAAATAAATTTGTCCTATACAATTGGAGGGGGAAAAAAAACAATTAAAAAAAAGACTAGCATTTCTACAGCGCCTTTCACTACCTCAGGATGTCCCAAAGTGCTTTACAGCCAATGGAGCACTTTTAAAGTGTAGTCACTGTTGTAATGTAGGAAACACAGCAGCCAATTTTTGTACAGCAAGGTCCCACAAACAGCAATGTGACAAAGACCAGATAATCTGTTTTAGTGACGTTGGTTGAGGGATAAATATTGACCAGGGCACCGGGGGGAACTCCCCTGCTCTATTTCGGAATAATGCCTTGGGATCTTTCACATCCACCTGACGGGGCAGACGGGGCCTCGGTTTAACGTCTCATCTGAAAGACGGCACCTCCGACAGTGCAGCACTCCCTCAGTACTGGCACTGGGAGCGTCAGCCTGGGGTTTTTTTTTGTGCTCAAGTCTGGAGTGGGACTTGAACCCACAACCTTCTGACTTGGAGGCGGACCACCTTAGGAAATGGACCTTGCCCTACCCGCTCTGCATTGATGGAGGGGGTCAGGCTCCCAGCTCGCCGAACCAAATGAATAAGCGAGTCCGTGGCCCAATTTCCGGAAGCCTCCTCGGGCACCAGCACCAACCGAGGAGCTCTTGGTCTCCACGGAGACGCGGTGGGGGGGGGCGGTGGGTGACACCTGAGCTGACACACTATCAAAAATTAGCCGTGGCTTAGTGTTTCTGAATTAAATAGATTCGTGTAGTACGATACAGTGGACCAGTATAACTGCAGGCAGTGATGTGGCAAGCGAGTGAAGGGGAAAAAAAACACAGAGACACTGGCATCATTTATACCATTGATAATACTTCTGCTCCGACATAATTGACTGCCTGATACTGCTGGAATTTTAATTAGCTGCAATCATTTCTCTTCTATCAGTTCATTTTTACAAGTGTTATTAAAAAAAAAACCTGTCCTTGGTGTCAGGGTGATGGAGAGTGTAGGTGTCACTTTGTGCTTTCCCTGGTGACAGTTTAATTTAAGAGCAGTGGATTCTGGGGTCTCCCGACTGCACATTTTGATTGAATTGTTGGGCTGTGCCAACCAGTGGGGGAATCTTTCGGCAATTTTTTCACTCAAAGGGTGGTGAGTGTCTGGAACGAGCTGCCAGAGGCAGTAGTAGAGGCGGGTACAATTTTGTCTTTTATAAAGCATTTGGACAGTTACATGGGTAAGATGGGTATAGAGGGATATGGGCCAAGCGCAGGCAATTGGGACTAGCTTAGTGGTATAAACTGGGCGACATGGACATGTTGGGCCGAAGGGCCTGTTTCCATGTTGTAAACTTCTATGATTCTATGATTCTAATTAGGCGGCGAGCTGATATTCATTCCAGAGCCCTCGTTTCTCTTGGTTTCTCTGGGGTGTATCGCAGTGGTACAGCCCGGACTCACGTCCCTCAGTGGCTTTGCTTCCCCCCCCCCCCGCCCCCGCAGGACGGGAAGCGGAAGGAGGCCGTTTGGCCCGTCGGGCCGGGGCTGTCTCTCTGAAAGGCCTCTCCCATTTCGTCCTGGATTGGCCTGGAGTCTCCAGGAATTAATGATTAATCTGTTGATCCTCCGTATACCATACTTATCATTATCCGGCAACCTTGAAGCCCGTTTCAGTTGGGTGTTGTTCAGAACTGACCTCCCACGTGGCGAAACTTTGGGAAATAATGTGCAGGATGATCCCCGCCGCATTCCCAAATTAAGATTTAAATAAAGTTCTCGCCTGCCCGAGGGGGCTGCTTCCAACGCACGTGGCATAAAGTGGGCTAAGGTCCAGCATCAAGGACCTCTGCCCACTTTTCCAATTGGGATTGCCCGCAGATTACGCTTGAGCGATCCCAATCGAGAGACCTCGGCATGGCTCTCCCGCCGAGGTAACAGAGGATGGTAGGACACAATCCCAGTGTCAGCCAGCACTTTCAGAAAGGAGAAAGAACTTGCATTTATATAGTGCCTTAAACTACCTCAGGAAGTCCCAAAGCGCTTTACAGCCAATGAAGTACTTTTGAAATGTAGTCACTGTTGTAATGTAGGGAGACGCGGCAGCCAATTTGCGCACAGCAAGATCCCACAAACAGCAATGTGATAAATGGTCAGACCATCTGTTTTAGGTGTTGGTTGAGGGATAAATATGGGTCAGGACACCGGGGAGAACTCCCCCTGCTCTTCTTCCAATAGTGCCGTGGGATCTTTCACGTCCACCTCGAGAGCAGACGGGGCCTCGGTCTAACATCCCACCTGAAAGACGGCACCTCCAACGGTGCAGCACTCCCTCAGCACTGGCGCTGGGACGTGTCAGTCTGGATTATGCGCTCGAGTCTCTGGAGTCGGACTGTGAACCCATGACCTTCATGAATTGGAGGCAAGGGGGCTTTCAACCGAGCCACAGCTGACGCAGGGAAGGAGGGGAGAGAATTGTGGGGGGAGGGGGGTGGAATATTAAAGAGAAACGCACCTGAGTCAAATCCTGAAAACCGCCCCCCCCAGGACTGTCAATGGAATCACCAAGCCCAGGCAGCGGGGAGAGAGTTATTTCCATAATCCTTTACTGCATGGCGTTCAGCCACTGAATGGGGGCCTTAACGAGTTTGGCACCATTTGCCGCTCTGTGCACTTCCGGCAGCAATTTCCTTTCTCCGCACCGTTCCGAAGCTGCGGAACGCCAGGGAAAGAAAGAGAGGAACACTTTCAAAGAGGCTGGAGCGAATGTAATCCTCAGGCACCCTCTGGCAGTCCTGCATCCTTCGAAACAAAAAAAAAACAGATAAGACCACAGATTTTTTTTTTTTCTCTTTTTCGATTTACTTGGGAGGTTGCGACAGAAATTCTCGCCGCCTTTAAGGCAATTGGCAAAAGAAGCAGAGGGAGAGATGAGGAGAATTTTTTTTTTTTTAACGGCGCGAGTTGTTATGATCTGGAACGCACCGCCTGAAAGGGAAGCAGATTCAATAGTAACTTTCAAAATTGGTTAAATACTTGAAGGGGAAAAAAATTGCAGGGTTAGGGGGATAGGGCGAGGGAGTGGGGCCAATTGGAGAGCTCTTTCAAAGAGCCGGCACAGGCACGATGGGCCGAATGTCCTGCTTCCGTGCTGTATGATTCTATGATTCTTCCGCTGTCAGTATTTTGGAGATGATTTTTCCTTGCCGCTTGCTGCTGACTGTCAGTTTTTTCTTTTGGGAATCCAATTACAGATACAGAAAAGCCAATGCTTTGATGTGAACTTGCAGTGGGGGGTTTTCCATTACGCAGGGAGAGATAATGCAGAGATGCAGTTAATGTTCTGGTGATGTAACTAATAAATAGATTACATTGCTGTGAATTTTCTGATAGAAGATTAGTAGCTATCAGCTTATTAAATGTAAAATTAAATTCTTATTTCGTCCCCAGGGGGCTGGGGACAGATTAAACCGTAAGGGATGTCCTACATTAATGTAGCCACACTGAACGGCCTCTTGTACAAAAACAGATCCAATTGTTTGAATGGGGTTAGATCTTGACTTCTGTGCCTGTTTTACATCTCCCCCCGATTTTTATTTGCGTTAAGGTTAACGGAGAGGTGTAAAACAGGCAGCCGACTCTCCCGTTTTACACAGTCGCACAAAGTCTAAGCTCGCAGTGCTTACAAAAGGGCTCGAGGAGCCATCTCCCCTTCACTGGCGGCCCAGGGTAGGGTAGGTGCCCGCCACGAGATGCCTGGGGGTTTCCATTCGCAACCTGACTATCCGTAGGATGTTTGGCCAAGCTGGAATGCAATTTGGTTCTCCCTTCCCTCTGAGAGGCCCGCTTGGAATTGGCCCACAGAGACATGATTGCGTTCCGGAGCTCCCTGTGTGAGGTTAGATTATGAGGAGAGATTACATAAACCAGGCTTGTGTTCCCTGGACTATAGAAGGTTCAGGGGTGATTTGATTGAGGTTTTTAGGATTTTGAAAGGAATTGATAGGGTAGATAGAGGGAAACTTTTTCCGCTGGTGGGAGAGTCTAGGACAATGGGACATGCCCTTAAAATCAGAGCCAGGCCATTCAGGAGAGAAGTTAGGAGACACGTCTTCACACAAAGGGTGGTAGATGTGTGGAACCCTCTCCCACAAAAGGCAGTGCATGCTAGCTCAATTAATACATTTAAATTGATAGATTTTTTTGCTCGCCAAGGGTATTAAGTGATAGGGAGCCAAGGTGGGTGAATTGAGTTAGGATACAGATCAGCCATGATCTCACTGAATGGCACAACAGGCTCGAGGGGCTGAACGGCCTCCTCCTGTCCCTGTGTTCCGATGTAGGCCCGAGAAATGTGGAGGAAAGGATGAACTTGCATTTCTATAGCGCCTTTCACATTCTCAGCACGGCCCACAGAGCTTCACAGCCACCGACCACAGTGCTCCTGAGGTGTAGTCATTGTTGTAATTTAGTGCTGCAAAGTGTCGATACTTGGAATAGCTATTAGTTGGAGTTGTGCTCTGCACCTTAATGTAATGGAGCTCCATGTATTTAATTATTCGAAGACACCAACAGTTAAGAGTTGGAGGAAGCAGAGTGCGGGTATTAATCAGACCTCGTCCCTATCATTCATTCTAATCTATTCATTGCAGCAGCTGACTAGTAACTTTATTGACTTGCTGCGGTGATTAATGTACGGTCATTTGTCACCAGAGATTGTGATCACGACGTACTTTCATATCTTTTGATTTGCTTTTTGACTAACAGCGTTTTCTTTTCCCCCATTTGCGGTGGTCTCAACACGGTTGGGGTCCGAATCCTCAGGCACCAGCTTCCCCCTGAATGGCCCACTCCTCCTCGTGACCCATGGGGCCGGCATTGGCGGACTGTGGGGGCCACGATAGGCAAATGCAGCTCGGACGTTATTCCACGCCTGGACTTCCAGCAAGGGGTGAGGAGTGGGAATGCTGGCGGAATGTCCCTTCTCCCATCCCCTGTCATCTCCGCGCCCGCACCACCCACCCCCCCCCTCCAACCCCTCTCCAAGCCAGCGTGCTGTAGTGTACTGCTGCCCCCGGGCTAAGATAAACTAACTCCACACAGGCCAGGAAGCAAAGCCGGCACCTTCTGCTCTGTACGGCTCGGTCCTGACCACACTTAGCTTACATCTCTCCCGGAGGGGGGGAAAAAAAATGACATTTGCCTCACTCCATCTCGAATCCGTCACACCCCAAATGTCAGGCTCTTCCTCCAGACGTCACGTAACATCGGGGCAATTTCCGACTTTACACATCTGGCAGCGAGGCTTATCGAAAATTCGAATGGGTGCCGCGCACGGTTAACTGTCCGTTCACTTAAATCTTGTGGGATCTTGCTGTGCGCAAATTGGCTGCCAAATTTCCTACATTACAACAGTGACTACACTTCAAATGTACTGGATTGGCTGTAAAGCGCTTTGGGACGTCCTGAGGTCGTGAAAGGCGCCATATAAATGCAAGCCTTTTTTTGTTCGACTAAAAATCCTTTGTATTTATTTAATGGTGAAGTTGTGTCTGATTCCTGCCCAGTTCACGCCTGTTTCCGGGTGGGATGTCGTCCCATGGCACATTAATGGGGCCCAGCGCTTAAAATGGCCCTGGCCTCATATTGGCTCGGGCGGGCAGGAAACTAACTGAAACTAGCCGGCCGTTAAAACCACCCACTGCCCTCCTCCCCCACCACTTCCCCTCCAAAATTCAGCCAGAGTCCCTGCTACCCATCGCTGCCTGGCGACAGTTACCGGAAAGCGCATGTTAAAGAAGATCGAGTGAGGGCAGGATGGAGCCCATTGGGAATGCACCCCATGGTCGTGTGCTCCGCCAACGCTCACGGCCCCCGGCCTTACTCACGGAGAACGACCACTTCAGCGAGGCGCTGGGCGGCAAGCAGCTCTCGCAAAAAAAAAAACGTACTCCAGCAATGGCCAGCGGCTTTACGGGAGCATAGGGGCAAGGACTCATAGAGTCTTACGACACAGAAGGAAGCCATTCGGCCCAACGTGCCCGTGCTGGCTCTTTGAAAGAGCTATCCAATTAGTCCCACTCCCCTGCTCTTTCCCCCATAGCCCTGCAAATTTTTCCTTTATCCAATTCCCTTTTGAAAGTTACGATTGAATCTGCTTCCACCGCCCTTTCAGAGAGTGCATTCCAGATTATAGCAACTCGCTGCGTTAAAATAAAATTCTCCTCATCTCCGTCCTCTGGTTCTTTTGCCAGTGATCTTCAGTCTGTGCCCTCTGGTTACTGACCCTCCCACCACTGGAAACAGTTGCTCCTCATTGACTGTATCAAAAAAAAAAATGGTGATTGAAGGGACAGGTCAGCAGGCTGGCCCCGTGTGCTACTTTTACAAAAGGAGGAACAGGGGACAAGAAACAAAATCCCTGGCCAAACCAACGCACGACAAACCCTCCATTCCCTTCCGATGACACAGCTGTCAATAACACGTGAAGGCTGCGGGCCCAGAAACTAACCGGGGAAGGATTTAGGGGATTTGCTTATCAGCGGAACACCACAGCACATCACAATCCCTCAGCATCGCGAAGCACACTGAGATTTAGTTTAATCTGTCGCCGTTCAATGCATGGGCCTACCGCCCGCCCCCACCTCCCCCCGACACCAACCCCCCACCCACCCCCTGTCAGCTACCTGCAAGGAAAAGGACAGAACAATGCCTTCGTGACAGGAGGGAGCTAAAGGGTTTTCACGACATTGCGACGGAAGGTCACGGTAACGGCTAGGGTCACGCCAGCAGCAAGAAAAAAAAAGACACGGGCCGGCCTCCTGTGGTGACGTGCTGCTCCCACTTAGTCCCACGCACTGCAACGCCGACTCTCTGGCAAGGCAGCGACGGGCGCTCTTCTGCGTGGCATTTTGGTTTTTTTTTTACCTTTGGACTGTCGAGCAGATTGAGGCAGCCTCCTCTCTCCCCTCGTCTGACCAGTTTTTGACCTTTGGACTGTCGAGCAGATTGAGGCAGCCTCCTCTCTCCCCTCGGCTGACCAGTTTTTGACCTTTGGACTGCCGAGCAGATTGAGGAAGCCTCCTCTCTCCCCTCGTCTGACCAGTTTTTGACCTTTGGATTGTCGAGCAGATTGAGGAAGCCTCCTCTCTCCCCTCGTCTGACCAGTTTTTGACCTTTGGACTGTCGAGCAGATTGAGGCAGCCTCCTCTCTCCCCTCGTCTGACCAGTTTTTGACCTTTGGACTGTCGAGCAGATTGAGGCAGCCTCCTCTCTCCCCTCGGCTGACCAGTTTTTGTTCTCTTTCAGCTCACGCACCGTGAGACGTGGCACTATTTCGAAGAAGAGCTGGGGTGGGGGAGGGGGAGAGTTTTTCCCCCGGTGTCCTGGGGCCAATATTTATCCCTCAACCAACGTCACTGAAAAAAAAAACAGATTATCTGGTCATTATCACGTTGCTGTTTGTGGGATCTTGCTGTGCGCGAATTGGCTGCCGCGTTTCCTACATTACAACAGCGACTGCACTTCAAATGTATTTCATTGGCTGTAAAGTGCTTTGGGACGTCCCGAGGCCGTGAAAGGTGCTATATAAATGCAAGACTTTCTGTCCCGGCTCAGAGGCCAGATTTGCTACCAACTGTGGTATTCTCACTCTCCTCTCGCCCGGGCTGGGGGCTGAACCTGGACCTATACGGCTCGGCACAACATTAGACCAGCCATCGAGCGGCTGCAAAAAAAAACCCCCATCACAGCATGAATCACCGAGAAGTGCGGAATAATGTGCACATAGGCTGATACCTCTGTAAAACAGGGAGTGTTACTTTATATGGATGTTTGAATAGCAACAGCAGTCCTAATAAATTGGTTGTACCGGTGTAACGAGAGCATTAAAATGAATAAAAATGGTATTGTATTGCTGTCAAGGCTGGAGCCTAGAACTATAAGTCACTCTGTTACTGCGCACAGAATCAATTGGATTTCAGTTTCGATGTGGCGTTAATGCTGCCACTGATTGTAGTGGCTGATGATGGGGCAGTCATAACACAAAGACGAGACAGTGACTATGGCCATTCTTCTGGTAGTCCCTTCACAACAGACAGTAAACTGCTCACTAATTTACTGCACGGTTACTGTACTGCAGACAAGGTGGCTCTGTTTCGAGACCAGAATGAAATTCTGAGCGCCAAGGGGCATGGTTCACTGTTTGTCACTGTGTGCCCGCTCCACAGATAGTGAACAGAGTAAATCTTCATCCCCAAAATGTCCATAGTGAGTAGGGTATATCTGGATGGCCGTTCTAAATACGGGGAATTGGTTAGAAAAGGAGGTTCTTGTCCACAATTACACTCAAAATAGCGCTGTGGGATCTTTCACATCCACCTCGGTTTTAATCCGAAAGACGGCACCTTTTTTTTTATTCGTTCATGGGATGTGGGCGTCGCTGGCAAGGCCGGCATTTATTGCCCATCCCTAATTGCCCTCGAGAAGGTGGTGGTGAGCCGCCTTCTTGAACCGCTGCAGTCCGTGTGGTGACGGTTCTCCCACAGTGCTGTTAGGAAGGGAGTTCCAGGATTTTGACCCAGCGACAATGAAGGAACGGCGATATATTTCCAAGTCGGGATGGTGTGTGACTTGGAGGGGAACGTGCAGGTGGTGTTGTTCCCATGCGCCTGCTGCCCTTGTCCTTCTAGGTGGTAGAGGTCGCGGGTTTGGAAGGTGCTGTCGAAGAAGCCTTGGCGAGTTGCTGCAGTGCATCCTGTGGATGGTGCACACTGCAGCCACAGTGCGCTGGTGGTGGAGGGAGTGAATGTTTAGGGTGGTGGATGGGGTGCCAATCAAGCGGGCTGCTTTATCTTGGATGGTGTCGAGCTTCTTGAGTGTTGTTGAAGCTGCACCCATCCAGGCAAGTGGAGAGTATTCCATCACACTCCTGACTTGTGCCTTGTAGATGGTGGAAAGGCTTTGGGGAGTCAGGAGGTGAGTCACTCGCCGCAGAATACCCAGCCTCTGACCTGCTCTCGTAGCCACAGTATTTATATGGCTGGTCCAGTTAAGTTTCTGGTCAATGGTGACCCCCAGGATGTTGATGGTGGGGGATTCGGCGATGGTAATGCCGTTGAATGTCAAGGGGAGGTGGTTAGACTCTCTCTTGTTGGAGATGGTCATTGCCTGGCACTTATCTGGCGCGAATGTTACTTGCCACTTATCAGCCCAAGCTTGGATGTTGTCCAGGTCTTGCTGCATGCAGGCTCGGACTGCTTCATTATCTGAGGGGTTGCGAATGGATCTGAACACTGTGCAGTCATCAGCGAACATCCCCATTTCTGACCTTATGATGGAGGGAAGGTCATTGATGAAGCAGCTGAAGATGGTTGGGCCTAGGACACTGCCCTGAGGAACTCCTGCAGCAATGCCCTGGGGCTGAGATGATTGGCCTCCAACAACCACTACTATCTTCCTTTGTGCTAGGTATGACTCCAGCCACTGGAGAGTTTTCCCCCTGATTCCCATGGACTTCAATTTTACTAGGGCTCCTTGGTGCCACACTCGGTCAAATGCTGCCTTGATGTCAAGGGCAGTCACTCTCACCTCTGGAATTCAGCTCTTTTGTCCATGTTTGGACCAAGGCTGTAATGAGGTCTGGAGCCGAGTGGTCCTGGCGGAACCCAAACTGAGCATCGGTGAGCAGGTTATTGGTGAGTAAGTGCCGCTTGATAGCACTGTCGACGACACCTTCCATCACTTTGCTGATGATTGAGAGTAGACTGATGGGGCGGTAATTGGCCGGATTGGATTTGTCCTGCTTTTTATGGACAGGACATACCTGGGCAATTTTCCACATTGTCGGGTGGATGCCAGTGTTGTAGCTGTACTGGAACAGCTTGGCTAGAGGCGCAGCTAGTTCTGGAGCACAAGCCTTCAGCACCACAGCTGGGATGTTGTCGGGGCCCATAGCCTTTGCTGTATCCAGGGCACTCAGCCGTTTCTTGATATCACGTGGAGTGAATCGAATTGGCCGAAGACTGGCTTCCGTGATGGTGGGGATATCGGGACCTCTGACAGTGCAGCTCTCCCTCAGTGCTGCACTGGGAGTGTCAGCCTGGATTATGCGCTCAAGAAGTCTGTGGAGTGGGACTTGGACCCATGACCTTCGAGCTTGAAGTCTAAGCAGAAGGGAAGTTCGGATTGAGCTGTGGGGCATCAGGGGGAGGGATTGGTCTCGGGCAGGAGCGCAAAAACGGGCGATAGCGAATCGGCCGCCTCGTATTACACCCTGCAATGGAAAAGGAAATGGGGGCGGGCTGTAAAAGGGGGCTGCTGATTCGCTGTCGCCCGATTTGTCCCCGAAGCCAGTTTCACCCCCATCCTCTCTCCCCAGGGACGATGCGCAGTGACCAACGTCCAGTCACAATATTGACGGCAAAAACAGACTGAAGCAACACTTCCAGAACTTTCTGAAACTGTATTTGAAAACCATGATGGATAATAATTTGGTCTCGTGGGGGACGGGGGGACGGGGTGGGTGGGAATGGGGGGCATTGAGATTAAATGGATATCGATTCCTCGTATTAAACAAACAACAGAATAAATCTCATCACTGAGCCCAGGCAGTAATGCTCCCGGTTTTATACTGTTTGTTCCGTTAGTGCTAAGTGAATATGATATCCATAAAAAAAATATCAGTCAAATCATAGAATTACAACATAGAAACAGGCCCTTCGGCCCAACATGTCCATGTCGCCCAGTTTATACCACTAAGCTAGTCCCAATTTCCTGCACTTATAGAATCATAGAATGGTTTGTCGTTGAAGGATTTTGATATGAATAGACAATAATGTGGCACAATGTTAAGTTTGTGGCCTCTGAATGCGGAGATTACAGGAGTAAAGTTGATAGTGGCCTAGTCAACGCAAAGCAAAGATTGGTCACCGACAGCGCCGGTAACTATGACAATTTCCTCACTGCTATTTTCCATTATTACAAAAAGTAAGTGATATTTAAATGTAAATTCTGGAAAAATAAGATTATCTCGAGTGCAGGGGCTGGGGGAAGTGGCAGCGGGGGGGTGTTGGTTCAGCGGGGTGCTGGGGGGGGGGGGCAGCCGTCCAATCACAGCATGTCGTCGACGGAAGTCAACGGAGCGTAATATTGTGCAGGGGGTGTAAATGGCCCCGCACTCACAAAGCCATCCGTGTTGGAGGTGCTAGCGCCTGCTGCTGTGCCACAGATCTACAAGTGTTGGCCGCCCAGCCCTCCCTCAGCTGAGTGGACATTCTGCACGGGTGAGCCCACGGGCTATTCGACCGCACAGCCATCATCGACCAGGCCAACCCCGTGCTCGGCCGACATGCACAGGTGGTGCGCTTTCTGGATAGTGATCAGGAGCAGGTGCCAACTTTGGCTGATTGTCTCTCCTTCTGGTCACCAAGGGAGACAATCCCAGCTCTAAAAAGCAGTGCGGGGAGCAGCGGTGAGGCCAGGCGCCGAGTGTGCAGAGGACTGAGTTACGAGGGACAATCGGAGGAACTTGGGCTTTTTAGCCTGGAAAGGAGGTGACCGAGAGGAGACCCCGTGGAAGACAAGAGATAGTGTAGGAAAGGAAAAGCTAGAAAACCGCCTCAAGGTAAACGTGACCGTAGAAGAAGGGAGCAGAGCAGCAAACTGGTGAAAGGCAAATTTAAAACTGATGTCAGAGAGTCCTTCGCACAAACGGGGTCATGTTAACTCTTGCCGATGGTGTACAACGGTTGATGTCAGATTGGACTCCTTTTATCAACTTGCCCTGATTTTCCTCTCCATTGAAGTCAATAGAAAGGAAAATGGGGAGAGATTAGAATGGACGGCTGATCCAAAAGCACCCCTTTTAACATTACCACCAAGGGTTAAAATTACCCCCAAAGATTGATCAACACATGGAATAGGGCAGTGGAGTCAAAAAACCCTGGAATCATTTGAGAGACAGTTGGATGTAGTGATGGATGGTGGGGAGGAACAGAAGGTTTTTTTTTCCGATGGATGTGCTCAGTTGGTCGGATGGTCTCCCTAATCGGAATTGACCTGGCGATCTTGCAAGCTCTCTTTGCACTGGATGTTTTAACGCCCGCAGCTGTCGGCCTCCTTTATTGAACACCGTTTGGAAGTCGTTTAAATTGCGGGTTGTGAAGGAGGCGCAGTGTCAGTTGTGGCTCAGTGTGGAGCGCTCTTCCCTCTGAGTCAGAAGGTCGTGGGTTCAAAGTCTCACTCCAGAGACTTGAGCACAAAATCCAGGCTGACACTCCCAGTGCCAGTACTGAGGGAGTGCTGCGCTGTCGGAGGTGCCGTCTTTCGGATGAGACGTTAAACCGAGGCCCTGTCTGCCCTCTCAGGTGGATGTAAAAGATCCCACAGCGCTATTTTGAAGAAGAGCAGGGGAGTTCTCCCCGGTGTCCTGGCCAATGTAGACAATTGTGAGGTCATCCACTTTGGATCAAAAAAGGATAGAACGGGGTACTTTCTAAATGGTAAAAAGTTAAAAACTGTGGATGTCCAAAGGGACTTAGGGGTTCAGGTACATAGATCATTGAAGTGTCATGAACAGGTGCAGAAAATAATCAATAAGGCTAATGGAATGCTGGCCTTTATATCCAGAGGACTGGAGTACAAGGGGGCAGAAGTTATGTTGCAGCTATAAAAAACCCTGGTTAGACCGCACCTGGAGTACTGTGAGCAGTTCTGGGCACCGCACCTTCGGAAGGACATATTGGCCTTGGAGGGAGTGCAGCGTAGGTTTACTAGAATGATACTCGGACTTCAAGGATTAAGTTACGAGGAAAGATTACACAAGTTGGGGTTGTATTCGCTAGAGTTTCGAAGGTTAAGGGGTGATCTGATCGAAGTTTATAAGATATTAAGGGGAACGGATAGGGTGGATAGAGAGAAACTATTTCTGCTGGTTGGGGATTCTAGGAGTGGGGGGCACAGTCTAAAAATTAGAGCCAGACTTTTCAGGAGCGAGATTAGAAAACATTTCTACACACAAAGGGTGGTAGAAGTTTGGAACTCTCTTCCGCAAACGGCAATTGATACTAGCTCAATTGCTAAATTTAAATGTGAGATAGATAGCTTTTTGGCAACCAAAGGTATTAAGGGATATGGGCCAAAGGCAGGTATATGGAGTTAGATCACAGATCAGCCATGATCTTATCAAATGGCAGAGCAGGCACAAGGGGCTGAATGGCCTTCTCCTGTTCCTATGTTTATCCCTTAACCAACGTCATTAAAACAGATTATCTGATCAATATCACATTGCTGTTTGTGGGATCTTGCTGTGCACAAACTGTCTGCCACGTTTCCTACATTACAACAGTGACTACACTTCAAAAAGTACTTCAAACACTTTGGCATGTCTTGAGGTTGTGAAAGGCACTATATAAATGCAAGTTATTTTGTTTTTCTTTCTTATATCGGCTCATGATTGGTTAGGGAGATAGAAGCAGTGCACATTACAATAATAGATCACAAAAGATCTGAGAATCTTGTAAAAGGGAATGGGGGAGGGCCGGGGTTGCTGTCTTCATCTAGACAATTTGACAGGACATTCAAAAAATAGTTCCAGGTTACAAATTGTCACAAATGAAGAATTTCATGACCACATTTTATGACAGGATCAATTAAAATTTTAATGAACAATGCGAATATAGAAATTTTTCCCCAGGGAACCCTGGTCCTGAATAGCTTCAGTTTCGTAATTTGCTGCATTATTTCTGTTGCTGGGTCTTGCTACACAGTTGGAATTTGCTCTGTGTAATAGGTCAGGACAAGCACAGCAGTTGCTTATAACCCAAATTATATATACTTGGCCTTGGGATGCTTTACTACATTGAAGGCGCTATATAAATGCAAGTTGTTGTTGACAGTGAATGCTGGAGGCCCCAATCACAAGGCCTTTCACACACCAACTATTTTTTTCTCCCTCTTCTCCAGAGATCCCTGACTTATACTGGGATAGGGTTTACATGGGATATTGAGACTTACACTGGGATATGGTTCCATGGGACCTTGGCCCTCACACTGGGATAGGGTTCATGGGACTTTGACCCTCATCCAGGGATAGGGTTCCATGGGACCTTGACCCTCACCTTGGGATAGGGTTCCATGGGACCTTGCTCCTTACACTGGGATAGGGTTCCATGGGACCTTGGTCCTCATATTGGGATAGGGTTCCATGGGACTTTGATCCTCACAGTGGCCTAGGGTTGCATGGGACCTTGGTCCTCACCCTGGGATAGGGTTTCATGGGATCTTGGTCCTTACACTGGGATAGGGTTCCATGGGACCTTGCTCCTTACACTGGGATAGGGTTCCATGGGACCTTGGTCCTTACACTGGGATAGGGTTCCATGGGACCTTGAGACTCACACTGGGATAGGGTTCCGTGGGATCTTGGTCCTCACACTGGGATAGGGTTTCATGGGACCTTGGTCCTCACACTGGGATAGTGTTCCATGGGCGTAGGTCCTCACACTGGGATAGTGGTTCCATGGGACCTTGGTCCTCACACTGGGATAGTGTTCCATGGGATCTTGGTCCTCACACTGGGATAGTGTTCCATGGGATCTTGAGACTCACACTGGGATAGGGTTCCATGGGCGTAGGTCCTCACACTGGGATAGAGTTCCATGGGACCTTGAGACTCACACTGGGATAGGGTTCCATGGAATCTTGAGACTTACACTGGGATAGGGTTCCATGGGACCTTGGTCCTCACACTAGGCTAGGGTTCCATGGGATCCTGGTCCTCACACTGGGTTAAGGATCCAATGGACCTTGGTCCTCACACTGGCCTTGGGTTCCATGGGAGCTTGGCCCTCAAACTGGGATAGGGTTTACATGGGATCTTGAGACTTACACTGGGATAGGGTTCCATGGGATCTTGAGACTTACACTGGGATAGGGTTCCATGGGATCTTGAGACTTACACTGGGATAGGGGGTGGACCCTTTCCACGGGCGTATCAACACTCACAGATTTGATGTCCATCTCGTTTAAATGTGCTCTAAACTCAGGAGTATCATTGCAGGCTCAGACTTATGTACTAACTGCTATCTAATTTTATCCCTGGTAAGAATAGCCCAATGTCACAATTCTGCTATCGAATCGCAGCAATGAAAGATTAAACTCCCAGGCCGTGCAGCGAGCAGCCCTGGGGGAAAATCACAGGGACGCAGAGCCTGCACTTGGCACTCCCAGTGCAAGGCTGCAGTTTCCCCCCTGTTCCCCGCAGTGCAACGGTGACTACACTTCAAAAAAACTACGTCATTGGCCGTAAAGCTCTTTGGGACGTCCTGAGGTCGTGAAAGGCACGATAGAAATGAAAGTCCTTCCCTTTTTTCTTTCGTCGCCTGCTGTAAACTTGAGCTCATCCAAAACCCTGCACCAAGTCCCGTTCACCCATCACCCCTCTGCTTGCTGACCTACATTGGCTCCCAGTCTGGCAATGCCTCGATTTAAAAATTCTCATCCTTGTTTTGAAATCCTGGTTCTCGTGAATTTCTGGCCCCCCATCCTACCCTGTCTCCCCCGTAAATTATAGGCTGCTGTCTGACTTCTGGTTCCAGGCTTCTGCCTGACTTCTGGTTCCAGGCTTCCGCCTGACTTCTGGTTCCAGGCTTCCGCCTGACTTCTGGTTCCAGGCTTCCGCCTGACTTCTGGTTCCAGGCTTCCGCCTGACTTCTGGTTCCAGGCTTCCGCCTGACTTCTGGTTCCAGGCTTCCGCCTGACTTCTGGTTCCAGGCTTCCGCCTGACTTCTGGTTCCAGGCTTCCGCCTGACTTCTGGTTCCAGGCTTCTGCCGGGCAGGAAGATCTGAGGCCGGTAAATATAATATTTGTCGGTGATTGGCAGGGAAAGACAAGCCGGCGTTAATGCTGAATTTTGTTAACTCTTGCCTTCTTGGCCCCCTCTACCTGTGCTCGTCGCGGATATGTCAACTCTCGCGGCTTTTCCGTGAGTCCCACGGATTCGCAGCCCCCACCACCCACCGCCCCCCCCCCAGCAGGAATTGGGAGAGGTTATCTCACTGATTTCAGGACGGAAAGGTTGCAATCTCTACTTCCGATACCTCAGCCAAGCAACCATTCTTCATGTGAGAGTGTCAGCAACTTTTAGGGAAAGAATCACAGCTCAGCCCTGTTCTGGCCTTTCCTTTCCTTCAGTCCACACACACATACACATGTACGTACACATTTGTACACACACTCACATGTACTGTCACACGTACACATATACACTCACATGTACACACACGCACGTGTGCACACACTCTCTCTATCTCGCTCTCACTCAACATTCTCTCTCATTCGCTCCCACTCTGGGAGTGGGGTTGTATTCTCTGGAGTTTCGAAGGTTAAGGGGTGATCTGATCGAAGTTTATAAGATATTAAGGGGAACGGATAGGGTGGATAGAGAGAAACTATTTCCGCTGGTTGGGGATTCTAGGAGTAGGGGGCACAGTCTAAAAATTAGAGCCAGTCCTTTCAGGAGCGAGATTAGAAAACATTTCTACACACAAAGGGTTGTAGAAGTTTGGAACTCTCTTCCGCAAACGGCAATTGATACTAGCTCAATTGCTAAATTTAAATGTGAGATAGATAGCTTTTTGGCAACCAAAGGTATTAAGGGAAATGAGCCAAAGGCAGGTATATTGAGCTAGATCACAGATCAGCCATGATCTTATCAAATGGCGGAGCAGGCACGAGGGGCTGAATGGCCTACTCCTGTTCCTATGTTCCTATGTTTCTCTCTCATGCGCACTCTCTTTCCCTCTCTCTCTTTCTTTTTATTCGTTCATGGGATGTGGGCGTCGCTGGCAAGGCCGGCATTTATTGCCCATCCCTAATTGCCCTTGAGAAGGTGGTGGTGAGCCGCCTTCTTGAACCGCTGCAGTCCGTGTGGTGAAGGTTCTCCCACAGTGCTGTTAGGAAGGGAGTTCCAGGATTTTGACCCAGCGACGATGAAGGAACGGCGATATATTTCCAAGTCGGGATGGTGTGTGACTTGGAGGGGAATGTGCAGGTGGTGTTGTTCCCATGTGCCTGCTGCTCTTGTCCTTCTAGGTGGTAGAGATCGCGGGTTTGGGAGGTGCTGTCGAAGAAGCCTTGGCGAGTTGCTGCAGTGCATCCTGTGGATGGTACACACTGCAGCCACAGTGCGCCGGTGGTGAAGGGAGTGAATGTTTAGGGTGGTGGATGGGGTGCCAATCAAGTGGGCTGCTTTGTCCTGGATGGTGTCGAGCTTCTTGAGTGTTGTTGGAGCTGCACTCATCCAGGCAAGTGGAGAGTATTCCATCATGCTCCTGACTTGTGCCTTGTAGGTGGTGGAAAGGCTTTGGGGAGTCAGGAGGTGAGTCACTTGCCGCAGAATACCCAGCCTCTGACCTGTTCTTGTAGCCACAGTATTTATGTGACTGGTCCAGTTAAGTTTCTGGTCAATGGTGACCCCCAGGATGTTGATGGTGGGGGATTCGGCGATGGTAATGCCGTTGAATGTCAAGGGGAGGTGGTTAGACTCTCTCTTGTTGGAAATGGTCATTGCCTGGCACTTGTCTGGCGCAAATGTTACTTTCCACTTATGAGCCCAAGCCTGGATGTTGTCCAGGTCTTGCTGCAAGCAAGCACGGACTGCTTCATTATCTGAGGCGTTGCGAATGGAACTGAACACTGTGCAATCATCAGCGAACATCCCCATTTCTGACCTTATGATGGAGGGAAGGTCATTGATGAAGCAGCTAAAGATGGTTGGGCCTAGGACACTGCCCTGAGGAACTCCTGCAGCAATGTCCTGGGGCTGAGATGATTGGCCTCCAACAACCACTACCATCTTCCTTTGTGCTAGGTATGACTCCAGCCACTGGAGAGTTTTCCCCCTGATTCCCATTGACTTCAATTTTACTGGGGCTCCTTGGTGCCACACTCTGTCAAATGCTCCCTGTCACCCATATGCTGTCTCTATCCCTCTCTCTCACCTACACACACATTCCCCCTCACACAGAATATGACTTTTTTCTCCGTCTGTCTCTCTCTCCCTCACAGGCACACACAAGCACTCACCCTCTCTCACACTGACACACCTGCACTCACCCTCTCTCACACTGACACACACGCACTCTCCCTCTCTCACACTGACTCACACGCACTCTCGCTCTTTCACACTGACACACGCACTCACGCTCTCTCACACTGACACACCTGCACTCACCCTCTCTCACACTGACACACCTGCACTCACCCTCTCTCACACTGACACACACGCACTCTCCCTCTCTCACACTGACTCACACGCACTCTCGCTCTTTCACACTGACACACGCACTCACGCTCTCTCACACTGACACACGCACTCACCCTCTCTCACACTGACACACACGCACTCTCCCTCTCTCACACTGACTCACACGCACTCTCCCTCTCTCACACTGACTCACACGCACTCTCGCTCTTTCACACTGACACACGCACTCACGCTCTCTCACACTGACACACGCACTCACCCTCTCTCACACTGACACACACGCACTCTCCCTCTCTCACACTGACTCACCTGCACTCACCCTCTCTCACACTGACACACACGCACTCACCCTCTCTCACACTGACACACACGCACTCTCCCTCTCTCTCACACTGACACACGCACTCTCCCTCTCTCACACTGACACACGCACTCTCCCTCTCTCACACTGACACACACGCACTCTCCCTCTCTCACACTGACACACACGCACTCTCCCTCTCTCACACTGACTCACACGCACTCTCGCTCTTTCACACTGACACACGCACTCACGCTCTCTCACACTGACACACGCACTCACCCTCTCTCACACTGACACACACGCACTCTCCCTCTCTCACACTGACTCACACGCACTCTCCCTCTCTCACACTGACTCACACGCACTCTCCCTCTCTCACACTGACACACGCACTCTCCCTCTCTCACACTGACTCACACGCACTCTCGCTCTTTCACACTGACACACGCACTCACGGTCTCTCACACTGACACACACGCACTCACCCTCTCTCACACTGACACACCTGCACTCACCCTCTCTCACACTGACACACACGCACTCTTCCTCTCTCACACTGACACACGCACTCACCCTCTCTCACACTGACACACACGCACTCTCCCTCTCTCACACTGATACACACGCACTCACCCTCTCTCACACTGACACACACGCACTCTCCCTCTCTCACACTGACACACACGCACTCTCCCTCTCTCACACTGACACACACGCACTCTCCCTCTCTCTCACACTGACACACGCACTCTCCCTCTCTCACATTGACACACACGCACTCACCCTCTCTCACACTGACACACACGCACTCTCCCTCTCTCTCACACTGACACACGCACTCTCCCTCTCTCACACTGACACACACGCACTCTCCCTCTCTCTCACACTGACACACGCACTCTCCCTCTCTCACACTGACACACACGCACTCTCCCTCTCTCACACTGACACACACGCACTCTCCCTCTCTCTCACACTGACACACGCACTCACGCTCTCTCACACTGACACACACGCACTCTCCCTCTCTCTCACACTGACACACACGCACTCTCCCTCTCTCTCACACTGACACACGCACTCTCCCTCTCTCACACTGACTCACACGCACTCACCCTCTCTCACACTGACACACATGCACTCACCCTCTCTCACACTGACACACCTGCACTCACCCTCTCTCACACTGACACACACGCACTCACCCTCTCTCACACTGACACACCTGCACTCACCCTCTCTCACACTGACTTACACGCACTCTCGCTCTTTCACACTGACACACGCACTCACGCTCTCTCACACTGACACACACGCACTCTCCCTCTCTCACACTGACACACACGCACTCTCCCTCTCTCTCACACTGACACACGCACTCTCCCTCTCTCTCACACTGACACACACGCACTCTCCCTCTCTCACACTGACACACGCACTCACCCTCTCTCTCACACTGACTCACACGCACTCACTCTCTCTCTCACACTGACACACACGCACTCTCCCTCTCTCTCACACTGACACACACGCACTCTCCCTCTCTCACACTGACACACGCACTCACCCTCTCTCTCACACTGACACACACGCACTCACCCTCTCTCACACTGACACACACGCACTCTCCCTCTCTCACACTGACACACACGCACTCACCCTCTCTCTCACACTGACACACACGCACTCACCCTCTCTCACACTGACACACACGCACTCTCCCTCTCTCTCACACTGACACACACGCACTCTCCCTCTCTCACACTGACACACACGCACTCTCCCTCTCTCACACTGACTCACACGCACTCTCGCTCTTTCACACTGACACACGGACTCACCCTCTCTCACACTGACACACACGCACTCTCCCTCTCTCACACTGACTCACACGCACTCACCCTCTCTCTCACACTGACACACACGCACTCACCCTCTCTCTCACACTGACACACACGCACTCTCCCTCTCTCACACTGACACACACGCACTCTCCCTCTCTCACACTGACTCACACGCACTCACCCTCTCTCTCACACTGACACACACGCACTCACCCTCTCTCTCACACTGACACACACGCACTCTCCCTCTCTCACACTGACACACACGCACTCACCCTCTCTCACACTGACACACACGCACTCTCCCTCTCTCACACTGACACACACGCACTCACCCTCTCTCTCACACTGACACACACGCACTCACCCTCTCTCTCACACTGACACACACGCACTCACCCTCTCTCACACTGACACACACGCACTCTCCCTCTCTCTCACACTGACACACACGCACTCTCCCTCTCTCACACTGACACACACGCACTCTCCCTCTCTCACACTGACTCACACGCACTCTCGCTCTTTCACACTGACACACGGACTCACCCTCTCTCACACTGACACACACGCACTCTCCCTCTCTCACACTGACTCACACGCACTCACCCTCTCTCTCACACTGACACACACGCACTCACCCTCTCTCTCACACTGACACACACGCACTCTCCCTCTCTCACACTGACACACACGCACTCTCCCTCTCTCTCACACTGACACACACGCACTCTCCCTCTCTCACACTGACACACGCACTCACCCTCTCTCTCACACTGACTCACACGCACTCACCCTCTCTCTCACACTGACACACACGCACTCTCCCTCTCTCACACTGACACACACGCACTCACCCTCTCTCTCACACTGACACACACGCACTCTCCCTCTCTCACACTGACACACGCACTCACCCTCTCTCTCACACTGACACACACGCACTCACCCTCTCTCTCACACTGACACACACGCACTCACCCTCTCTCACACTGACACACACGCACTCTCCCTCTCTCTCACACTGACACACACGCACTCTCCCTCTCTCACACTGACACACACGCACTCACCCTCTCTCTCACACTGACACACACGCACTCTCCCTCTCTCTCACACTGACACACGCACTCACCCTCTCTCTCACACTGACACACACGCACTCACCCTCTCTCACACTGACACACCTGCACTCACCCTCTCTCACACTGACTCACACGCACTCTCGCTCTTTCACACTGACACACGCACTCACGCTCTCTCACACTGACACACACGCACTCTCCCTCTCTCTCACACTGACACACACGCACTCTCCCTCTCTCACACTGACACACACGCACTCTCCCTCTCTCTCACACTGACACACGCACTCTCCCTCTCTCTCACACTGACACATCTGCACTCACCCTCTCTCACACTGACTCACACGCACTCTCGCTCTTTCACACTGACACACGCACTCACGCTCTCTCACACTGACACACACGCACTCTCCCTCTCTCACACTGACACACGCACTCTCCCTCTCTCACACTAACACACACGCACTCTCCCTCTCTCACACTGACACACACGCACTCTCCCTCTCTCACACTGACACACGCACTCTCCCTCTCTCACACTGACACACACGCACTCTCCCTCTCTCACACTGACACACACGCACTCTCCCTCTCTCACACTGACTCACACGCACTCTCCCTCTCTCACACTGACACACACGCACTCACCCTCTCTCACACTGACACACATGCACTCTCCCTCTCTCTCACACTGACACACACGCACTCACCCTCTCTCACACTGACACACACGCACTCTCCCTCTCTCACACTGACACACACGCACTCTCCCTCTCTCACACTGACACACACGCACTCACCCTCTCTCACACTGACACACACGCACTCTCCCTCTCTCACACTGACACACACGCACTCTCCCTCTCTCACACTGACACACACGCACTCTCCCTCTCTCACACTGACTCACACGCACTCACCCTCTCTCACACTGACACACGCACTCTCCCTCTCTCACACTGACACACACGCACTCTCCCTCTCTCTCACACTGACACACACGCACTCTCCCTCTCTCACACTGACACACGCACTCACCCTCTCTCTCACACTGACAGACACGCACTCTCCCTCTCTCTCACACTGACACACGCACTCTCCCTCTCTCACACTGACACACGCACTCTCCCTCTCTCACACTGACACACACGCACTCTCCCTCTCTCACACTGACACACGCACTCTCCCTCTCTCACACTGACACACGCACTCTCCCTCTCTCTCACACTGACACACACGCACTCTCCCTCTCTCACACTGACACACACGCACTCTCCCTCTCTCACACTGACACACGCACTCTCCCTCTCTCACACTGACACACGCACTCTCCCTCTCTCTCACACTGACACACACGCACTCTCCCTCTCTCACACTGACACACACGCACTCTCCCTCTCTCACACTGACACACACGCACTCTCCCTCTCTCACACTGACACACACGCACTCACCCTCTCTCTCACACTGACACACACGCACTCTCCCTCTCTCACACTGACACACGCACTCACCCTCTCTCTCACACTGACACACACGCACTCTCCCTCTCTCACACTAACACACACGCACTCTCCCTCTCTCACACTGACACACACGCACTCTCCCTCTCTCACACTGACACACGCACTCTCCCTCTCTCACACTGACACACACGCACTCTCCCTCTCTCACACTGACACACACGCACTCTCCCTCTCTCACACTGACTCACACGCACTCTCCCTCTCTCACACTGACACACACGCACTCACCCTCTCTCACACTGACACACATGCACTCTCCCTCTCTCTCACACTGACACACACGCACTCACCCTCTCTCACACTGACACACACGCACTCTCCCTCTCTCACACTGACACACACGCACTCTCCCTCTCTCACACTGACACACACGCACTCACCCTCTCTCACACTGACACACACGCACTCTCCCTCTCTCACACTGACACACACGCACTCTCCCTCTCTCACACTGACACACACGCACTCTCCCTCTCTCACACTGACTCACACGCACTCACCCTCTCTCACACTGACACACGAACTCTCCCTCTCTCACACTGACACACACGCACTCTCCCTCTCTCTCACACTGACACACACGCACTCTCCCTCTCTCACACTGACACACGCACTCACCCTCTCTCTCACACTGACACACACGCACTCTCCCTCTCTCTCACACTGACACACGCACTCTCCCTCTCTCACACTGACACACGCACTCTCCCTCTCTCACACTGACACACACGCACTCTCCCTCTCTCACACTGACACACGCACTCTCCCTCTCTCACACTGACACACAAGCACTCTCCCTCTCTCACACTGACACATGCACTCTCCCTCTCTCTCACACTGACACACACGCACTCTCCCTCTCTCTCACACTGACACACACGCACTCTCCCTCTCTCACACTGACACACGCACTCACCCTCTCTCTCACACTGACACACACGCACTCACCCTCTCTCTCACACTGACACACACGCACTCTCCCTCTCTCACACTGACACACGCACTCTCCCTCTCTCACACTGACACACACGCACTCTCCCTCTCTCACACTGACTCACACGCACTCTCCCTCTCTCTCACACTGACACACACGCACTCTCCCTCTCTCACACTGACTCACACGCACTCTCGCTCTTTCACACTGACACACGGACTCACGCTCTCTCACACTGACACACACGCACTCACCGTCTCTCACACTGACACACACGCACTCTCCCTCTCTCACACTGACTCACACGCACTCTCCCTCTCTCACACTGACACACACGCACTCACCCTCTCTCACACTGACACACACGCACTCTCCCTCTCTCACACTGACTCACACGCACTCTCCCTCTCTCACATTGACTCACACGCACTCTCCCTCTCTCACACTGACACACATGCACTCTCCCTCTCTCTCACACTGACACACACGCACTCTCCCTCTCTCTCACACTGACACACACGCACTCTCCCTCTCTCACACTGACACACGCACTCTCCCTCTCTCTCACACTGACACATCTGCACTCACCCTCTCTCACACTGACTCACACGCACTCTCGCTCTTTCACACTGACACACGCACTCACGCTCTCTCACACTGACACACACGCACTCTCCCTCTCTCACACTGACACACGCACTCTCCCTCTCTCACACTAACACACACGCACTCTCCCTCTCTCACACTGACACACACGCACTCACCCTCTCTCTCACACTGACACACATGCACTCACCCTCTCTCTCACACTGACACACACGCACTCTCCCTCTCTCACACTGACACACACGCACTCTCCCTCTCTCTCACACTGACACACACGCACTCTCCCTCTCTCACACTGACACACGCACTCACCCTCTCTCTCACACTGACACACACGCACTCTCCCTCTCTCTCACACTGACACACGCACTCTCCCTCTCTCACACTGACACACACGCACTCACCCTCTCTCACACTGACACACACGCACTCTCCCTCTCTCTCACACTGACACACACGCACTCTCCCTCTCTCACACTGACACACACGCACTCTCCCTCTCTCTCACACTGACACACAAGCACTCACCCTCTCTCTCACACTGACACACACGCACTCTCCCTCTCTCTCACACTGACACACGCACTCTCCCTCTCTCACACTGACACACACGCACTCACCCTCTCTCACACTGACACACACGCACTCTCCCTCTCTCTCACACTGACACACACGCACTCTCCCTCTCTCACACTGACACACACGCACTCTCCCTCTCTCACACTGACACACACGCACTCTCCCTCTCTCACACTGACACACGCACTCTCCCTCTCTCTCACACTGACACACACGCACTCTCCCTCTCTCACACTGACTCACACGCACTCTCGCTCTTTCACACTGACACACGGACTCACGCTCTCTCACACTGACACACACGCACTCACCGTCTCTCACACTGACACACACGCACTCTCCCTCTCTCACACTGACACACGCACTCACCCTCTCTCTCACACTGACACACACGCACTCACCCTCTCTCTCACACTGACACACACGCACTCACCCTCTCTCACACTGACACACACGCACTCTCCCTCTCTCTCACACTGACACACACGCACTCTCCCTCTCTCACACTGACACACACGCACTCTCCCTCTCTCACACTGACTCACACGCACTCTCGCTCTTTCACACTGACACACGGACTCACCCTCTCTCACACTGACACACACGCACTCTCCCTCTCTCACACTGACTCACACGCACTCACCCTCTCTCTCACACTGACACACACGCACTCACCCTCTCTCTCACACTGACACACACGCACTCTCCCTCTCTCACACTGACACACACGCACTCTCCCTCTCTCACACTGACACACGCACTCACCCTCTCTCTCACACTGACTCACACGCACTCACCCTCTCTCTCACACTGACACACACGCACTCTCCCTCTCTCACACTGACACACGCACTCACCCTCTCTCTCACACTGACACACACGCACTCACCCTCTCTCTCACACTGACACACACGCACTCACCCTCTCTCACACTGACACACACGCACTCTCCCTCTCTCTCACACTGACACACACGCACTCTCCCTCTCTCACACTGACACACACGCACTCTCCCTCTCTCACACTGACTCACACGCACTCTCGCTCTTTCACACTGACACACGGACTCACCCTCTCTCACACTGACACACACGCACTCTCCCTCTCTCTCACACTGACACACACGCACTCACCCTCTCTCTCACACTGACACACACGCACTCACCCTCTCTCACACTGACACACCTGCACTCACCCTCTCTCACACTGACTCACACGCACTCTCGCTCTTTCACACTGACACACGCACTCACGCTCTCTCACACTGACACACACGCACTCTCCCTCTCTCTCACACTGACACACACGCACTCTCCCTCTCTCACACTGACACACGCACTCTCCCTCTCTCACACTGACACACACGCACTCACCCTCTCTCTCACACTGACACACACGCACTCACCCTCTCTCACACTGACACACCTGCACTCACCCTCTCTCACACTGACTCACACGCACTCTCGCTCTTTCACACTGACACACGCACTCACGCTCTCTCACACTGACACACACGCACTCTCCCTCTCTCTCACACTGACACACACGCACTCTCCCTCTCTCACACTGACACACGCACTCTCCCTCTCTCACACTGACACACGCACTCTCCCTCTCTCTCACACTGACACACGCACTCTCCCTCTCTCTCACACTGACACATCTGCACTCACCCTCTCTCACACTGACTCACACGCACTCTCGCTCTTTCACACTGACACACGCACTCACGCTCTCTCACACTGACACACACGCACTCTCCCTCTCTCACACTGACACACGCACTCTCCCTCTCTCACACTAACACACACGCACTCTCCCTCTCTCACACTGACACACACGCACTCTCCCTCTCTCACACTGACACACGCACTCTCCCTCTCTCACACTGACACACACGCACTCTCCCTCTCTCACACTGACACACACGCACTCTCCCTCTCTCACACTGACTCACACGCACTCTCCCTCTCTCACACTGACACACACGCACTCACCCTCTCTCACACTGACACACATGCACTCTCCCTCTCTCTCACACTGACACACACGCACTCACCCTCTCTCACACTGACACACACGCACTCTCCCTCTCTCACACTGACACACACGCACTCTCCCTCTCTCACACTGACACACACGCACTCACCCTCTCTCACACTGACACACACGCACTCTCCCTCTCTCACACTGACACACACGCACTCTCCCTCTCTCACACTGACACACACGCACTCTCCCTCTCTCACACTGACACACACGCACTCTCCCTCTCTCACACTTACTCACACGCACTCTCCCTCTCTCACACTGACACACACGCACTCACCCTCTCTCACACTGACACACATGCACTCTCCCTCTCTCTCACACTGACACACACGCACTCACCCTCTCTCACACTGACACACACGCACTCTCCCTCTCTCACACTGAAACACACGCACTCTCCCTCTCTCACACTGACACACGCACTCACCCTCTCACACACTGACACACGCGCACTCTCCCTCTCTCTCACACTGACACACACGCACTCTCCCTCTCTCACACTGACACACACGCACTCTCCCTCTCTCACACTGACACACACGCACTCTCCCTCTCTCTCACACTGACACACACGCACTCTCCCTCTCTCACACTGACACACACGCACTCTCCCTCTCTCTCACACTGACACACGCACTCTCCCTCTCTCACACTGACACACGCACTCTCCCTCTCTCACACTGACACACACGCACTCTCCCTCTCTCACACTGACACACACGCACTCTCCCTCTCTCACACTGACACACGCACTCTCCCTCTCTCACACTGACACACAAGCACTCTCCCTCTCTCACACTGACACATGCACTCTCCCTCTCTCTCACACTGACACACACGCACTCTCCCTCTCTCTCACACTGACACACACGCACTCTCCCTCTCTCACACTGACACACGCACTCACCCTCTCTCTCACACTGACACACACGCACTCACCCTCTCTCTCACACTGACACACACGCACTCTCCCTCTCTCACACTGACACACGCACTCTCCCTCTCTCTCACACTGACACACACGCACTCTCCCTCTCTCACACTGACTCACACGCACTCTCGCTCTTTCACACTGACACACGGACTCACGCTCTCTCACACTGACACACACGCACTCACCGTCTCTCACACTGACACACACGCACTCTCCCTCTCTCACACTGACTCACACGCACTCTCCCTCTCTCACACTGACACACACGCACTCTCCCTCTCTCTCACACTGACACACATGCACTCTCCCTCTCTCTCACACTGACACACACGCACTCTCCCTCTCTCTCACACTGACACACACGCACTCTCCCTCTCTCTCACACTGACACATCTGCACTCACCCTCTCTCACACTGACTCACACGCACTCTCGCTCTTTCACACTGACACACGCACTCACGCTCTCTCACACTGACACACACGCACTCTCCCTCTCTCACACTGACACACGCACTCTCCCTCTCTCACACTAACACACACGCACTCTCCCTCTCTCACACTGACACACACGCACTCACCCTCTCTCTCACACTGACACACACGCACTCACCCTCTCTCTCACACTGACACACACGCACTCTCCCTCTCTCACACTGACACACACGCACTCTCCCTCTCTCTCACACTGACACACACGCACTCTCCCTCTCTCACACTGACACACACGCACTCACCCTCTCTCACACTGACACACACGCACTCTCCCTCTCTCTCACACTGACACACACGCACTCTCCCTCTCTCTCACACTGACACACACGCACTCTCCCTCTCTCACACTGACACACACGCACTCTCCCTCTCTCACACTGACACACACGCACTCACCCTCTCTCTCACACTGACACACACGCACTCTCCCTCTCTCACACTGACACACACGCACTCTCCCTCTCTCTCACACTGACACACACGCACTCACCCTCTCTCACACTGACACACACGCACTCTCCCTCTCTCACACTGACACACGCACTCTCCCTCTCTCACACTGACACACACGCACTCACCCTCTCTCACACTGACACACACGCACTCTCCCTCTCTCTCACACTGACACACACGCACTCTCCCTCTCTCACACTGACACACACGCACTCTCCCTCTCTCACACTGACACACACGCACTCTCCCTCTCTCACACTGACACACACGCACTCTCCCTCTCTCACACTGACTCACACGCACTCTCGCTCTTTCACACTGACACACGGACTCACGCTCTCTCACACTGACACACACGCACTCACCGTCTCTCACACTGACACACACGCACTCTCCCTCTCTCACACTGACACACGCACTCACCCTCTCTCTCACACTGACACACACGCACTCTCCCTCTCTCACACTGACACACACGCACTCTCCCTCTCTCTCACACTGACACACACGCACTCACCGTCTCTCACACTGACACACACGCACTCTCCCTCTCTCACACTGACTCACACGCACTCTCCCTCTCTCACACTGACACACACGCACTCTCCCTCTCTCACACTGACACACACGCACTCTCCCTCTCTCACACTGACACACATGCACTCTCCCTCTCTCTCACACTGACACACACGCACTCTCCCTCTCTTACACTGGATGACGTTGGCCGACTCACACAGACCTGGATTGACCTATCATCTTCCTGATCTGCAGGCTCAGTACCACAGTCTGCAGCTCATTCACCCACTAATCTTATCTCGGCTGCTGCGATGGATGTTACATACCAAATCTTTGCAGAAGTGGCTGCTGTATTTTCACGGAATACTGCTTCTCAGAGGCATGTCACGGCAAATTAATATTCATCAGCTATTCGCAAGGCTTTGAAGATCTGCAAATGGATCTCAGCGAGAAATGATTCTCTGTGAAGGAAAAATCTGTACAAATATCACTTTCTTTTATCAGTGAGTTCCAGCATAATGTGTGGATGATTGAAGGGTGAGGGATATCATTGTTCCTTCAGCCCAACCCCACCCCCCCACCCCAATCTTCAACTTGAAGGTTTCCTTCTGACAGTCACTCAGACAGTTCTGGACCTCTGTGATGAGCCCAAGGGCGTTAAGTCCAACGCTGCCACATTTCATGCTGTCTACGCACATAAAGGTTATAAGCAGCGTTGATATTCATTGCCTCTTGGCTGGTTTCCAGGTGCTTTGCGGGAGAAACAGCAGGCATTAGTCAGTCATTGGCGCGGCATTCCTCTGACTGCTGCTCCAATCGGGTCACCAGGTCACCGGGATCTGTTTCCCGCTGGCGGCCCAAGTCCGGCACGAGCCCGGCACAAGTGTGACAGGAGCCCGGCACGAGCCCGGCACAAGTGTGACAGGAGCCCGGCACGAGCCCGGCACAAGTGTGACAGGAGCCCGGCACGAGCCCGGCACAAGTGTGACAGGAGCCCGGCACGAGCCCGGCACAGGTGTGACAGGAGCCCGGCACGAGCCCGGCACTGGTGTGACAGGAGCCCGGCACGAGCCCGGCACAAGTGTGACAGGAGCCCGGCACGAGTCTGGCACAAGCCCAGCACGAGTCTGACACAAGCCCGGCACCAGTCCACCACGAGCCCAGTGCGAACCCGACACAAGTCCGACACGAGCCCAGCACAAGTGTGACAGGAGCCCGGCACAAGTGTGACAGGAGCCCGGCACAAGTGTGACAGGAGCCCGGCACAAGCCCAGAACGAGCCGACATGAGACCGTTACGAGCCCGGTACCAGTCCAACACGAGCCTAGCTCGAACCCGACACAAGTGCAACACGAGTGCAACACACAAGCCCAGCCAAAGGACAGATGTTCTGTGCCTGCTTAGGGGGGACACAATCTGTTCTGCACACGTGGCTGACCCAGAGTGAGGACCTCGTTCAGGATATGGTCCCATACGTAACGTGACGGACAGGAAAAGACCCTCTGGTCCATCCAACCTGTCCCACACAAATCAAATGTCTTGTGCATCATAATACATACAGTCTCCCGCCCCCCCTGCCCTCTGGAAGCCATGTTTTCATGTATTTTCATTCTGGAAAAGAAGATCAGGCGGAGTGTAAAATGGGCTGCCGATTTGCTATCGCTTGTTTTGGGCTATCGCACAAGGCCAATCTCTCCCCTTGACCAACACACTGAAGATGCAAGTGATCCATAATGCTAGGTGCGAAAATACACCTCTAACCCACCCTATTGTTAGAGAGTGCGGGACTTCATTCAACTTCCACCTTCCTGGGCAGGTTCTTCCACAATAAATAGACCTCATCCCTTTCCCTTGTTGCATTTTCTTTGCCCGCTGCGTCTTGTTGCTTGTCATGGACCTCTTTGCCATATACAACAAAACTTGCATTTGTACAGGGCTTTTAACCAAATATCTCGAGGGCTTCAAGGTTTATAATTAGTGCCAGAACTTTTTAATCATGTGAACCGCATATAGTGAGCAAATCACGCTAGCACCAACATGCCTGATCTAAGTGGCGGGGACTGTAATTGGAGGCACCAATGGAGGCACTGCAGCACCAGAACTGGTTGCAGGGTGTAATTATCGGGTAGACGTAGGGAGGGAGTTCAAAACTAGAGGACACAGATTCAAGATGGTCACCAATAAATCCGATATGGTATTCAGGAGAAACTTCCATGTAATTTCAATGTAATTTATGCAAATCCCATTAAAAATGAGGACATAGGAATTTAGAATGGAAATATAAAATGAAAAACACAATCTATTACCGAGTAACTATAGGCCAGTCAGTCTAACCTCAGTGGTGGGCAAATTATTGGAATCGATTCTGAGGGACAGAATAAATCGTCATTTAGAAAGGCACGGGTTAATCAAGGACAATCAGCGTGGATTTGTTAGGGGAAGGTCGTATCTGACTAACTTGATTGAATTTTTTGAGGCCGTAACAAGGAGGGTCGATGAGGGTAACGAGTTTGATGTCGTGTACATGGATTTTAGCAAGGCTTTTGACAAGGTCCCACATGGCAGACTGGTCAAAAAAGTAAAAGCCCTTTTGATCCAAGGGAAAGTGGCAAGTTGGATCCAAAATTGGCTCAGTGGCAGGAAGCAAAGGGTAATGGTCGACGGGTGTTTTTGCTACTGGAAGGCTGTTTCCAGTGGGGTCCCGCAAGGCTCAATACTTGGTCCCTTGCTTTTTGTGGTATACATTAATGATTTGGACTTGAATGTAGGGGGCTTGATCAAGAAGTTTGCAGATGATACAAAAATTGGATGTGCACTAACCAACAGGGCTACGGACCAAGTGCTGGAAAGTGGGATTAAGCTGGATAGCTCTTTTTCAGCTGGCACGGACACGATGGGCTGAATGGCCTCCTTCTGTGCTGTAACTTTCTATGATGTATGACTTTAAAATGAGGAATGAATTCCATCTGTGCATCCTGGTCCAATTATCCCCCACCCTCTGATTCCACTTCACTGGAAGACTACACTTGATCTCGACTCCCCTGTGAGCAACACCGTTGGGGAGGTCAATCGGTATATTATAAAATATTAGGTATATTTACATGTTACACACAAGATGCTGAACAAGAAGGTGGTAATGTGGAAAAATCAGAAAAATCAAGGGATATCAGGGCTAATAAATCATAATTGCTGCACAGTTATGCTGTTTGACAGAATAAGTGATGCAGTTAAGAACATAAGAACATAAGAAATTGGAGCAGGAGTAGGCCATACGGCCCCTCGAGCCTGCTCCGCCATTCGATAAGACCATGGCTGATCTTCTACCTCAACTCCACTTTCCCACCCTATCCCCATATCCCTTGATTCCCTTAAGTGTCCAGAAACCTATCGATCTCAGTCTTGAATATACTCAATGACTCAGCATCCACAGCCCCCTGAGGTAGAGAATTCCAAAGGTTCACAACCCTTTGAGTGAAGAAATTCCTCCTCATCTCAATCCTAAATGGCCGACCCCTTATCCTGAGACTATGACCCCTAGTTCTCGACTCTCCTGCCAGGGGAAACAGCCTCTCAGCATCTACCCTGCCAAGGCCTCTAAGAATTTTATACGTTTCAATGAGATCGTCTCTCATTCTTCTAAACTCCAGAGAGTTTAGGCCCATTCTACTCAATCTCTCCTCATAGGACAATCCTCTCATCCCAGGAATCAATCTAGTGAACCTCCGTTGCACCCCCTCTAAGGCAAGTATATCCTTCCTTAGATAAGGAGACCAAAACTGTACACAGTACTCCAGGTGAGGTCTCACCAGAGCCCTATATAAGAGCAGCAAGCAAATCGCTTTGGGACGTCATGAGGTCATGAAAGGCGCTACATAAATGCAAGTTCTTTCTTTTTCTAATTTAACTTGTAGAGAGTCTCCCACAGCGATATTTACTGTGTCTCTTTTCTCTTTCTCATTGCAGGTTACCGATGACCTTATAGTGTCCTCTGCCGAATGTGCGAGTGATGACGAGGACCTCGATGAGTGTGAGCCGAGCTCAGGTGGGTTAGGTCAGTCCATTTTCGCTTGCTCCTCTTCTTCTTCCTTTTCATTTTGCAAAATCGTGTTTTAAAAAAAAAAAAAATAATCGAAGTAGAAACCAGCAGATGAATCCTTGTCTAAGGCATCGGGTCCCATGGAGCAGTGTGGGGAAGGGAAGTGAGGAGCCACTCAAGATAAATAGAGAGGAGACAAAATTTTCCGAGTAATGCAATGATAATCCAAAAAAAAAGTAAGTCGTTTTATCAGCAGATGACAAATTTGGAATTACCGCCCGTAACCCTCTGGGATCCTCATCAGAATAAATGAAATGTTTAAGCAGGGATAATGAAGATTTCAAGTTAATCCTGCTAATTGTTCTCCTGCTCTTCATTGATAACACACAGGCCCATGGGATCTCAAGTGTGGTTAACATGGTAACATTTGCCTACTAATTCTGTCCTCTCAGTTCAGCTACAGATAGCCGTAATTAGTAATGGAACGGGACCGTGTTAATCTGACTGATGCTGTAAAAATGCTGCCGTCAGTCCTGTGATTGATCCCCACTTGTTGTGATGACTTGCTCCCCGTCCTTTGCTTTCACACTCTTTGTATTTTGTTCACTGACGGAAGCATTTTGATTGCCCCTGCCAGGCAAACGTGTGATATTGAGCTGATTTATTGCAAATATTAGACTGGTCATTTCTTTTTTCTCTCTTAAGGCTTGCCATGGGTTAGGCTATTGTAATAGAGAACAGATATCAAAGAATTTCTGTGTATGAATTTTTTTTTAATGTAGAATAACCTTTGCAGACTTACCTACATATTTAAATATATATATGTGTGTGTGTGTACGTATATATATTTATATATAAACAATAGCGCAGATATGAAAAGAGATATTAAACAAAAGATTCTTATAGCAAAAAAATATTTTACTGGGCTTGCATTTTATTTATTATTTTTAAAATTAATATTAAGTAAATGTATTTGATTCCGGTCGATCAAACTCCCCTAAGTCTTAAGATTCCCTAAGTTTTATATATATATATATATATATACTTTTATTTTATTTTTGGGGAAATATATATATATTTTTTTTAAACATTAAAATGACAGATATCCACAGTCCCCCACCATCCAATCATATGTTTACACAGAAATTCACTCCCTCATTCTAACCTCAGCATCAGCAGACTTGGAGAGTTGCATGGGATGTTGTTTTAATCTGTAAAACGCACGCCTGGTTTAGTTCGATTTGTGTTGTCGTCACGCGCCAGTTATATCTGACATTACTCGCTATTTCACTTCATCATGTACCGCATGTGATTTTGGTGGTGGAGAATGACAATATCAATATATATATCTATATATATATTCATATATATTTTGTAAAAAAAAAATAATAATTTTCAACTTTTTTTTTGGAGGCTCTTTTTTTTGATTAAAATTTTTTTTTAAAATCATTTTCAATTGAATTTTTTTTTGGAGAAAAATGTTTTTTTTTTCTTAGAGGCAACAAAATCTTTTCTTGCCATCGAACCTGGCAGAAAGGGGTGGTGACTCCCGCCCTGAGCTGCCAAAGAAAGTTGTGTATGAAAGAATTGAGAGAATATATATTTTTTTAAATGGAAATAAATAGACGGTAATAACAATTGCTAAGCTGTCCGTCCCCTCACCCCTCACCCCCTCACCCCCAGTCCTCCTCCTTGCCTTTCACTGCTCTACCTAGTTTTTACTTTATTTTTTTTTTTTTGCCCCTTCAATTTTTTTTTAAATTTTAAATAATAATTTATTTCAAAGGAATGCAGATGGCATAAAAAGAATTTTCTTGTCAGGCAACATTGTTACTTTCTAAAACGGTTACGAATTCATGTTCAGTCTCGTAAAACATCATACGTGGCATGCAGTAGTGGTAGCAACTTACTAAAAGCCACCCTTTTCATGACTCAATAACCAGTGCATGGACTGTGATGGCGCCATTGTGTGTCTCCATACCAACGTGTTCGGGATTGGTCATCCGGCCTGCTGTGTTCGTTCGGACAACAGTTTTGTTTTTATGAGTTGTACTTGATGTCAGTCTCGTCGGTACCTTGGAGCTGCCGCCTCTCAGTCTCCTCCTGTTTTTTTTTTTTGAAACCAGTGGTATCCTTGTTTGTGTCCGTGGTTACTGTTGTCGATGTTGTGACGTCATGTGATTCTGTTCTCTGTTTTTGTAGAGATTTGTTAAAACTTTCCCCCTCTCTTGCCTCCCTTCCTTCCCCTCTCCTAAACAAATCCTCCCCCTTTCTTCAGTAAGAAAAAAAAACACTCCCCAAAAGGGCAATAGTCAAGCTTCAACTGTCAAAAAAAAAACATTAAATATATTTGTCCAGTTAAGACAACAGTTATTGGAAGACCCCCCCCCTCCCTTGTTTTATTATATTTCTCCAATGTTTTAACTCTACCAATTGGAAAACGCTTTACATAGCAGTGCTACCAGATGCTGTACCGTGATACATTGGTAAGGGTGAGATGATAGAAACCTGAAAGAGGCAGACAAACTAATACTGTACCTTCTCTACCAGATGTGCCAGTCCTGGGAGCTTGTAGATATGTATTTATGTCAAGCCCTATCTTTGTTTCAGCTTTATAACTTCATGCTGAGGTGTTTTTTCATAGTTAAATATTGGAAATGGGTGGGGGGGAGAGTGAAGCAATTGGTGGTTTGCTGGCTTTTCACCGTCAGGGACCTGGGTTTGAGTCCAGCTAAGACCGACAGGATGGAAGAGCGCTTCATGAGATGAATTGTTGGGGCAGTTTCAAGAGGGTGTGGGGCCCACAGTGTCTAAGGAGGTTGCAA